>NW_020291862.1:0-144119 GCF_003184835.1 Aspergillus costaricaensis CBS 115574
TGGAACAAGGCTACAGGTGTATGCGTGTGTGGGAAATTGGCTATTATTGGGAAAGCAATTGTTCCTTTTTCTTTTTTTCTTCTCATTTCTTTTTTTTTTTTCTTTACCGACCGATCAATCCGTCCGTCCGTGTGTTTCAAAAGATAGATTACCATACTTTTCTGAATCGAGTCTGGCTTCAACCAAGCCGTGTTGCTATGCAATGCCACTATTCTCCATCTAGAAGTTCGTCGAGTTCGAATCGAGCCGAGGCCAGGTCAGGTCAGGTCTCAGGCCCGCCAGCGACCCAAAAAGTTACTTTGTCGGCAACTCCACCCATCCCGAAATCCCCGCGCATGTCTCCGGTCCCAAAGTGGGTAACTGCCAACCCAGACCGTGGACGGGGAGGCTTTCGCCTCCCGCCGATGGTCGTGCCTGCTGATTGGTCGGCTCGTATGGCAACCCTGGGGCAGCAGTGGATTTGAACCTAAGGGGGGTTGCGCTTGGCCCCTTGACACTAAAACCAGTAGGCCCAGTTTTAGTGGCCTAAACTTACTGTTTACTTGAAATGGGTCAATTAATTCGTTTTCCACCGGATCCAAACAAGCGTGATTTCACATCCACTGTTGTTAGCTACTAGCTATGTTAGTGTACCCTTGGCTCAATCAGGTAGATTAGTAAGTACGTACGTAGTTCAGGCAGTCGAGTCGAGTCGGGGTATGAGACGATCCCGACGGTGTTTTTTGATTCCCGTGTCCGTTTGTGCATACACGGTGCTGCTCTATCTACCTGTTTTAACTTAAATGATGATGAAAAAGAAAAGAAAACACACACGGGCTTCTTCTTCAGTCAAAGTTAGTTTACATCCCTCGGCAATTGAATAACTCAAATATGCACAGTAAGTTTAAATAAGTAAATCGAATTGGGGATGTATGCCTCGGCACTAGAAACTCAATCAATTCAAATCACACCGTTTTGGGGGCCGAAGTACCTAAGTGACTACTTGATTTTTAGTCACGGGTTTGCGAGATTTGTTCATCGTGCATACCATACATACTACTACTTACAAACAGTTAGTTAGTTAACTTAAGAGCATACACAGCCTTGGGGCCATTTCGCAATATAGTTACCTAGATGGGTAGTTAACCTATACCCTAGCTAACTAGCCAATCTACTATGAACCTGCGTATCGAGTTAAATCGCAAGGCGCTCTCTTTTTGCTCTACGGAGTAGTATCTTGCTCTGTTTGCACTCTGTTCATTGTTCGGGCCCGCGGGCCCCATCCATCCATACTTAGTAGTTGAACTAACTGCTCTAAACGAAGGATTAAAAATTCCCGGCGATACGCCGCCTGTCTCAAACCACTTATTTACTACTAGACCAACACTAACTAAATCAGGGACCATGGTCTGGCTACCTAGACTGGTCCCCAGCTAGATAAGTTGACTGGGTCTCTGTCTTACTTATGGACACTTCTTTTTGGCTTTCCAGAAAGGCACTACTATTGCTTACTCTATCTCTTCCATGAAAGGGAAAGTAAGCATTCTAGATGGTAACTATGGAGGAAAACGCAAGAGAGAGAGAAAGAAGAAGGGTATGAGGTAAGTTAGGTTGAACAAACAAGCATTAAACGAGTGAAACCCAAACCCCAACCCAGACACCCCCAGAACCAAACCGGAGTTATCCGCTCGGATCTCGGACTTAGGAATTAGGAGATAGTATACGTCCTACGTAGGATCTTGTTTTCTTGTGTTACGAGACGTTGCTTGCTATGTGCTGGGTAGGTTCCAGGCGTCTACTCTCTGCCCCTCCTCTCCTCTCCCTTGTTTGTCCGTCTGTCTGTTTTGAGGTCAGTGTTGATTCGGCTGGTAGAAAGTTGGGTTAACTAATTTATTAGCTCACGAAGTACGCGAGAACGAGTCGGTAAGTAATTACTTACTAACCTAAGGGAAGGAAGAGAGAGTAGTAACTAACTACCTAAATACGATGATTGGGTCCGCTAGGGAATGAGAGTGTGAGTGTGCACTGCATCCCCTTCCCCCCAAAACGCCAGGGCCAGAACCCTGTCCCTGCGACAACGCGGCGTGCCCGTCGAACCCGCTTCCGGCCAACCCGCTGTCTTTCTTTTTAACTTTTTTCCCTTTTGGTAGGTGAGGTGCCGCTGTGCCCCGTCAATCAGTCGCCAACTATGGAGTACGGAGTACTCCATACCTTAACTAACTACTAAAGTGATGTACGAACGACGGGCGGGAAGGGGAAGGGAAGGGAAGGGAAGTTTGGAAAAAAAAAAAAAGGCTGGAATGTGGAAATATGGGCGGGAGATCGATGCTGGGCCCGACCGGCGCGTCGCTCTCCCTTCCTTAGTTGGTTAGTACATGAGTGAAATAAATAATAAGATAAAATTGTTCCCTTTTCGTTTCTAAGAATGTACTTCGTACTTAGTGGGGCTCTGCTTTATGCTGCTGTCTCGCTCGCAAAAAACGGCAGCAGGAAGAAGATCGAGAAGGGAAGGGAGAGAGAAAGTTACGAACATGTGTGCTGCTGCTGCTGCTGCTGCTGCGCCTCCACAGCTCCCGGCATGACGTGGTACTTGTCCTACAGGGTTGTAAGTAGTGTGCTTCGATGACTGGTTCTGAGATGTCTCTCGAGTCTAGAGAATTTGGACTTGACCCGCTTGCTGGTGTCTGTGTCTTTGTCTTTGTCTTGATTTTAGTTAGTTACTATTTACTGCATATGGAGCTTGGATCGTGTGGGTGAGTACCTTTGGAGAACAATGAGGTGACACTAATACGTACTGGCATCTCGATTACTACTTAGAGATAGATAGATCCTAGCTCAGATTATCAATCAATTCTGAGTACTTTACTAATCAACCATTAGCTAACTAGTTAGTTATACATCTGACAGTATGTAAGTACTTTGATCATTTAAGCCTTCAATGTACTCCGTAGCGGCCCGTCCATCTACCTACACCCTACACGGGGGGACAGGTTATACTTTGTACCAAGATATCTGATTTCCTTGGCTTCTGCAGGGTTACTAGTAGGTTATACACCATTTTGCTCCGAATAACGAATCTCTCTTTGCACCTCTGAGAAAGAAATAATGAAAATAAATATTTCAGTAGCCTTGCTGCTACTACTACCAGCAAGTATCCAATACCTACATACTACATACATACTTCTTGCATCGGACAACCCCGATGCAAATCAATCACTTTTATAGCTAGCTGTCTGTCAATCAATCAGTCTCTGTCAAATTCAAACCCCTAGCGTTAAGCATCGTACCTACCAGATTCAGTTCTTATTTGCCATGCAAGTCAGTACTTACTTACTGTCCACATGATGTGCTCACCTTAAGGGTTAAGATGCGGCTGGCTGGCTGGCCGGTAATTGCCCGGAAGTAAAGCTGTATGGTCGAATCCCCTCCATTCTTTGTTTGTATACTACAGACATACATACGGGTGGCGATAGCAGAAAACCAGAAAAGAAAAGTTAAAAAAAAGAAATAAAATGAATGCAACGCTGAGTTATGCAACAGTTACAGCCGCAGAAAAATCCAAAATCAAATCTAAATGTAAATGTAGATGTACGTTTGCTCCGCTGCACGCCTTAGGTAGAATTAGAACTAGAACCAGACCATGCCCGACAGACAGACAGACAGACAGCGTGGCAGACGTTAGATGCATAGAAAGATAGATGGATAGATAGGATAGTAGTATATTAATTGAACAAGGCTCAAATATACGAGTCTACCGCAGCCACACATACACATAAGGCTGGCTTCTGTCTCGGCGTTAAAGAAACGTCACTGTTACTTCTCTTTCGATTATAAATCTAAATCTAATTATTAGAATATGATGTGATGTATACTATCCCTTCCCATACTTAATTTTATTTTCCCATCCCCTAAGTTTAATTCTGAGTCTTGTACAACATTCAGAAACCGAGGGAATGTTTCGCTGGCACCAACCATCCAAGGGCATCAATCTATCGCAATCATCTACGTATCTTATTCATCATCTTTAAGTCAAGGAGGTAGATAGATGGATGAAGAGGAGGCTCAGAATGACCAGGACTAGTTAGGGACCAAGGTTAAACCTAATCCAGTCCACCCCCATCTCTTAGCGTTGCAGCAACCAGGCTAAAGTTGCACGAGGGATGCGCGATGGGTAACAGAATACATCAGAAGCCCGAACGGCTCGGACGCCAGGGATTTCCGAAGGGAGAAAATCAATCTAGTCTAGTCAAGACAAGTCGAGACGAGACGAGACGCAGTCAAAGGGTTCCGACCTGACCTGACTTGGTGGGTGGAGTGAGTGAGGGGTGAGGGGTGAGGGGAAAGGGAAAAAATGCATCCATCTCGTATAGGCTGAAAGCCCATCTTCCCCCCCCCCTTCCCCCTCACCTCACCTGCCAGAGGACTACATTGGTTAGGAAATAGGGGGGTGGAAGTCGTCATGCATGAGTGACACCAGGAGGCTCAAGAGGAAATAGATTAATGCATTGGCAGGCAGTAGTGTAGTATGCAGATACGGAGTCGGACAAGCTGAATGAACATCGGTGAAATCCGATCCCTTTTTTCTCTAAGGTTTTTTTTTTTTTTTTCTCGTACAGTAATTTAAAATCAATATTTAAGAGGAAGAGGAAGATGGGAAAGCCTCGTTGATTGGTGGTAAGGCTGGCTGGATGCCTTGTCTGTAAAGAGCTGGATGGGGGCCTCATGACTCACGCACACAATAACCACTAAATCCTTCAGGCAAAGTACGAATTGTGATGGTCTAACTAGACTACTTACTACTCCATACAGATTCGTTATCAGTTGGACGCCTAATTCGCAGTAAGTTAAAGAATCTATTAAAGTTCTCATCGTATATTTTATTACTACACTATACTATCTCATTGTTAACGCCACGGAGGGGGTCGCGTTACAAATACGATGATAGCTACAATACTGAGTGAATATATTATTATGCATCGGACGGACAGAACATCTCTCCGACTCCGATCGGAGGGAGTCAGGTCATCACTTTAATTTCCCTCTTTTGTTTTTTCGATTTACCCGTTCAGGGTCTGAAGATTACGCTCGACCGGTCGGTCGGTCGGTCGGCCGGACCGGATGAATACTCCCTAAACTAGATAGTAGGTAGTTTCTAGTGAGATTAGTTGATGAGATGGTGCCATTCTAGACTCCTGCTTATTATTATTGTTATTATCCTAATCGTTCTGTGGGACTAGAGAAATACCACGTGTGATCCTGCGATCCTTTCGTTCTGCTATCTTTGGTAGGTGCCTAGCCGTTTACATCATGTCTCATAGTAATTTATTTGAGATTAAGTAATGTGTACCATGCGATAGCTTGAACAGGAAATGGCTAGCGATAGTAGATGTTGGATGCCTATTGTGTTATTGTGCTGGGGGCAAGAGATGGTTCTTTCACATGTACGATCATACTTGCTAGCTACTAGATTGATAGTACTCAGGCAGTAGAAAGTTGTAGTAGTCATTCTAGGCAATAATGTTCCTGATAATAGACGCCTACTACTACAGCTACTACTGACCCAGGTATATAGTAGGATTGTGATGGTGGAGAACATATATTCCATACTCTTATATATACTATACAATACTATATACTACTACTCCGTATATTCCATAGCACTACACACTAGCTGCATCGGAGATGCTAGGGTAGTATTCTATCATCCATAAGTATACCTTTTTCCTGAATAGGAAGTACCTATCATAGACAAAGAAAAACTATTATCTGGCTGCAGGATGTTTGACAGAATGCCGAGTTATGCATGTGCTTATCTATGGTGTGGGTTAGTGGCCGAGTCAGATATGAGTTTGTCATCTTCTCTATATACTTACTAAATTAGAGGGTTTGATTACAATCACGATCGAGTGTGATGCCTGATCTTGTTATGATGCTATTCCTGTGTCTCATGCTAGGCAACGATGAATTAAATAGATGTAGCCTGATAGTATATTGAATATAGCTGCCTATTCTGGTGGAATGGGAAGTAGGCATGTGCATACGTATGATATACGTGTATTCGGTCTCTAGAATGTGGCCGCCTGATGCACATGAACTGTATGATAATTATTTACGTGATAGCTGATTCCGTATGTGTCTTCTGGGTAGGTAATGGAGGGGATAGGAGTCACAGGCTTCGTGGTTTGCTACTGATGGACCAGACCGAGTATCTTTGGGGAAACCACCGGCGGAAGAATAGTATATGTTCTTACGAGCCACGATGTTGGTCGCGGTCAAGCTGCATGTTCAGTCTACATCATGAACTCTACTGCACCTCATCATCAATTCATACAATCATACTTTATCCATGATTCTCCTCTGTACTGTATTCGAACGTGAATCTGTACGCCAAAGACGAAAAAACTCGACTCAACGACGCCTCGATGCAGGTCAACAGGATGAGCTGAAACGAACAGTGCGAACTCAAGCGAACAAGGTCAATAGACAAGCGTGGTAGAAGTAGTGTATCGGTTTTGCGGGAGATAGTGATGGCCACGAGTAAGAGATAGTGCGGTAGGAAGATAGAGGGTGATGATTCCAAATATTTCACTAGATGGAGCACAGACAGGCAATGGAAGAGATGAAGAGCATAAGAATATATAAAATGAAAAAAGAACTGAAAGGATTAAGAAAGATGCAAAACATCCCTCAAATAGCTATCCCAACAGAAAAAGCACAAAGACAATGGCGACCCGTTATCCGGCCTCCGCTCCGTTGATGCTCATCTGGTTAGGATTGTATCGCCGTCTGCGCATGGGCGCCTTTTTCCTTTTCGCAATGGCGGCACTCTGTGCGCTGCCGGGGGCGCTCCCCATTTCCGTGTCCCCATCATTATCAGCATTATCAGCCTCCCCGTGCAGCGCCTCGTACCGTGCCAGCTCATCCAATTCCCGAACATCAAGAGGCTTCATCCGCAGCCACTTCATGCGCGGTCCTGAGCGTGAGCGTTCCGACACGCGGAAGCCATAGATTCGAGATTCGTAGATCCGACCCGGTCCAAGACCCGGGCTGAAATTGACGGTACGCACGCCGTTGATCTCAACAGGCTGGTTGGGAGGGGGCACATCCGGCACCACTTGGTTGTTGATCGAAGATGTCAAGGAGGAGGAGCGGGTCGGTGATAACGCGGCGAGGGAACTGTCCAGCCGGGGTCCGATATCGAGGTCTGGGAAGGTCATAAAGAACAGGCATCCAAAGGTAGTTCCGAAGAAAGCTCCGTCGACCGAGTGGAACCGACTGTTCGGGGGAGTGTAGAGATCCTGGCAACTAGGGCAGAACAATTTGACCGTCTCTTGGCCAGGCGTGTCGGAACGTCCGACGGGCAGAACCTTGCATCCGTTGCAATAGACTCGCGGGCAGACACCGAAATGTTGCATCTCATACTTTTCAAGCATCTGCTGGATACCGGGCCGTGAAGTGATGTAGCGTTGATGGATCAGTCCGTAAAGCAATTCAGCAGAGCTCTCGATGACGCTCAGATCACTCGCGACTCGTGCATGCCTCCGTTCTCCTGCCCTGCGGTATCCTGGCGGCTTCTCATCCCCTAGAATCTCGTCCTCATCCTCCTCTTCCTCCTCCTCCTCTTCTTCATCTTCCTCGTCCTCCTCGGGCTCCACGTCCAGGATCATTTCCAAGGCCTCCTTGTACATAGGCACCTGCGATTGCAGCCCTGTCAAGTTGAAGTCATCTTCGATAAAGTCCTCCGACACTTCCGCAAAGAACTCATGACCCATCAGGGAGCAAAACGAGGAGATCCAGGACTCCGGGGCCCCTTCCGAAGACGACATGTCGAAGGAGTCGGACGCGGACGACGAGGGCGTCGATTCAGACAGTTGACTCAGATCCAGCCTGTCTAGGCCGTCGGCCAACGCCGAACCTATCTCTCTCGACACGTTGCCGAGCTAGGGGGAGAAACGACTGCGAAATATCTCGTGCGAGATGAAGCGCCGTTTAAACCTGCACCAGATGCAATGGGATCTGGTACGAGGTTCCGAAGTCGTGAGCCCTCCTGTGGCAGGAAGGCAAGAATTGGATGGATAAGGTATGATCGGACTGCAGATGACGTCCGCTGTAGGGCTAATAGAATGACAGAGTGGTGATGAATGTCGCGGTCATGACAGTGTGCGGGCGGGCGAGCGGGCGGGCAGATTGTTGTGCGATGAGGGTGTGTTAACGCGACTGAATTGGGTGGGGGTGACTCTTCAGCAAACGATGTCTCCCAGAATCACTGACGGCCACAAGGCATTTATAGAGACTGGCAAAGTTGACCCTTCCAGATGATAGTGGATAAGGATGGATCACAAATCTCCCTGGCTCTTTCTCTCTCTTCCTGAACCGATCGACGGAGGTTGTCGAGGGGCTTCCGAAATTAGGTTCGTGGGGCGGTCGGGAAAGGTGCTCAAACACGAAGAGGGAGCGATAGATAAGGCAGCTAGACGACGGCAGAGTGATGAGTCGGGGCCCAAAAGATAGACAACAGAAAGACCAGATGTCTTCAGATGCAGAGAAGGTGGGTGGCCACACCAACAACGATTCACAAGTGGAACATGTTTCTGGGATTGGCTTTGGAGGAGGTTGGCGACCGAAAGTCACCCGCCGCTGGCTTTCCCTCCCTCGGTCACGTGGCGATCGACCAGCCTCGACTCCCTTCAGTGTTTCTTCAACTTCTTTACATGGGACAGACATGGTTATACAGGATAACGACGCTTCATGCTACGATTTGAACAGTCGTGGCTACTGTAGATATAGCCTCATCTTTTAGAACAAATCTCGGATCACCCGGGACCATTCGCCTTCATCTCCAAGCACTCCCGAGAGCCCCTCCCCCGTGTTCTGGATTTCACCATCATGACCTACAAATCCATTGATTCCCTCGGCCGGTGTCCCGGAAGCCATAAAGTTCCCAAACCCGCCTACTGCCTCAAATAGATTCGTGAGCTCATGGCTCATCTGCAGCCCGTTGAGAGGGCTGTTGCCAAGCTCGCCGATCCCATTCATCGGGCCATACACCGACAAGTCTTCAATTTGGTGGCCTGCTAACCCAGCCATGGCCACCGCTGCACTCGAATGGGGATCATTAGAGTCAGACCCAAAGGGCCGCATAAGCACTCCCAGCCGTTCGCCGATCTTTCGAAGTCCTTTGATAGCCTTCCAGAGACGCTTCGACACGTAGGACTTTGTACTGAACCCGCTGATCAAGTTCAGCGCCATGTAGAACTCGTCCCGCACCTGTCGGTTGAACTCTGTCGGTGCATGGCAGACAGCAAGGAAGATGACCGCCAAAGCAGCCACGAGGAAGTAGTTGAAGGTGATCTGTTGGCTGCGGTAAATGTCGGATGTCTGATTGAGTCGAGTGAGCACGCGGATAGTGTCCTTTGCGACGTCCACCACCGTCTGAGCATGACCCTTATCCTCGGCAATACTTGCTGCGGAGTGCAGGACGGGCCGGTAGATGAGGATTCGGAGCTGATTCATGCGGAGATACAGTAGAACCCTTAGTCGCCTCAGGCCCCGGTTCGTCGACTCCATATGACCATTCTTTGGGGACTCGATGGGATAGAATTTCAGGGCATCCGGGACTTGCTTGTACCACTGCAGGATTTGGTAATCCAGATAACCTATCTCATCTCGACGTATGTCCGTTGCACCCTCAGAGCCCAGCCCGGAATACCAGATCTTTGAGCTAATGCGATTGTAGGATATCATCGATTTCAAATACGGCAATGAAGCATCCTAGGGGGCAATTAGCAGCCGACCAATAAAGACTTTATGAACGATGTAGCTCACAGGCTCCGGGAGGTTAGGGTCGATGTCTTCATCCTGAATGTTGAAAGGCAGCCCTGTCCCGAGACTCCACCGGCGATCCAGACTGTAGATTGTCCAAAAAGTCTTCACTACGGCTGGCCATTGTTCTTCATCCGGGAACATTTTGTTCAGGGCATCACGCCGATGCAGACCCATCTCAAGACACATGCGTGCGGCCAGGCCGATGATTCGATAAGCCATGGCATCGTCGTCCATGTGAAAATGGAAAGTTGCCTGTTGTTCAAATTGTTAGCGCAACCCAACTGTATAGAGTGATATACCTACAATCATGCCATATATCTGGATGGTCTTGATGTCGAGCGTATCCCAGAGTTTGGATTCAGCTATTGGCTTCACGCTCAGATACAGCCGCTGTCCGAGCTCGCTTTGGCCACCTCCCTCCACGATCAGTGTTATAGCAAGTATCATCTTCAATAGAACCGTGCTGTCATCAGTAAGACCATCAGCACCAGGCAACCCCCGTTGCGCAAACCCCGTGCGTATCGCTGATTCCATGAACGTGTATAGCAGGTTCACTTGCTGGGCGATATGGTCTATATCTACAAGCGGATACATGATACCAATCTCCTCTTCGTAGACACGACACAGACGCAGAGCTTCATCTCGCTTGATGGACCATATCGGATCCTTGGTGGGGTGCATCGTGAGAAACGACGGGCCCACATGGGGAGGAGAGCCAGCCGGAGTGACCTGGGCCGTGGTCAAATCGTCTGGTATGACTTCCTCTGGCGGAGCGATGCCCATATTCTGTAGACTAGACCTTGCGACATCGAAGTTAAAAGCAGAGCTGGTAGGCCCCTGGAACCGGGGATGCCTTATGCGTGGTTTGCTCAACGGGGCTTGCATAGGCGTGAACACCGACTGCGAGCCATCACGAGAGAAGGCATCGAAGTTTGGAGAGTCGATGGACGATCTTTGCGACCGAAGATCTTTAAGATTGGTAAAAAGACTATTTACCTGATCCTGCAATGTCTTGATTTGGTCTGTCATCGACCGGAATTCCCTGGTGGTGGAGTACGGGTTAGCTGAGGATCATGATAACATACTGCAGGGAACGAAGCTGGAAATAACGATCGACGTACTCGGAATCTTTAAAGTTATTATTGCAGCAATTTGGGGCATATCGACCTATGGAGATGGTAAGTCGCATTTGCCATGTGTATCACGGAGCTACAGCGATAAGCTGACTGACATTCGAGGTTAAGGTGTCCACAGCGTTGGCAGGGGACCTGGCCATTGCATTTGATCTTCCGCCTCTTGCATTCGTTACTAAACGGAAAATACAGAATTAATCAGCTAACAGATAAGAGAAAATATGCTAAGCCAGTGACAAGAGGGTTCAACATGGGTGGATGGCAGCAAGCCGGATCATACCACGCGATGGAGATGTAGCGATTCCGCTTGGAACGAGTATGAGTTCCGTTGGCCGGTTCCGCTTTCCTCTTCGCGGTATCAGCGTCCGGGGTGGCATTCTGGTCGCCAGAATCTGGCTGGGGTGGTGCCATATCAACCTGCGGCGACTCCGACGACATTTTGGATGGAAATCAAGTTGGGACGATTGGTTGTTGGCGCGAAAGAGAGCAGCGACCGGTGCGGAGGGATTCCTTTCGTTTGCTCGATGGCGCGCGGGGTTTCCGTTTCCCCAGATGGCCGGACCGGGAAGGGATCGCCGATGAGGAGATTCACGTCCGGCGCTTTTATTCTTATAAGCTAATGGAAAAGACTCCTGGCATAAAGTGGGTAGGTACAATGTAGCTGATCCTGATGATGGTCAAAATGACAGGTCGGTTGTTTGCCGTCTAATTTCCAATTGGGTTGTGAAGCTAAAAAGACCGAGCGAGGTCTGTCCATGGTTTATCTTCAGCACCAGCTGACATGGCATCCTTATCAGCCCTTGCTTGTACTGTTGACAAATCCACTAGGTATGGCTTTCCCTGATAAACTATAGGTAAACATATCCTAAGAGATCTAGTAGAAGATGAAGTCACCAGTAAATTGAAATGAGGCATAGCGAAGGATAGGATGAAGAGCTACCAAGGTCGTTAAGCTGACCGGCAACTGGTCAATCCCAGTCGGGGCGGAAATTCCCCGATCTGCACCTTGTCAAACCGCACGTGCAGCAGCAATCCAAGCGTCACTGAACAGTGGATACGGAGCTTTCCCAACCCACTTCTCTGGACGACTGAACACTTGGTCTTCTGAATGAAGCTCCAACAATGTCTGCCCAACAATAACCTCAGGGTTTGGCAGCGTCTGTCGTCCGTCACCCTCCGGTTCTCTTCAAACCAACCACGCCAACAACGCTGCTTTACCTCCACGACGTCCCGTCCATATCGCCCCCTAGATACCCTCAACGATGTCGACATAGACGCCTTCCGCAAGACCTACTTCACTCCGGAACGTCCTACAATCCTCCCTCGGGGTTTCTTTCGCGATTTACCTGCCTTTGAGCGTTGGTTCCAGCCCGCTCCGACCGACCCCAATGTGTTTCAGTTGAACACAACATACCTCGCCCAACATGGGGCCGACGCCTTCGTTCCGCTGGAACTCACACAACCATCCTCCGACGGTTTCGGCGAGACAGGAGCGGAAGGTCTCACCTTTCAACAATTTCATGCGCCGCTGAGTCTGTTCCTTGACTGGATTCGTACAGCAGAGACGCTCGAGACACAGTCCGCGCGGTTGTATCTAGCGCAATGCCAGCTCCTAGATCTACCGCAGGTACTCCGTGATGACTTTCCAACACCCGAATTAGTAGCGCAGGCTGGAAAAGGTGACGTTTACGACACTAACGTTTGGATCGGACACCCGCCCACGTACACGCCTCTCCATCGGGACCCGAATCCCAATCTTTTCGTTCAGCTCGCGGGACAAAAGGTAGTGAGGCTATTATCGCCTGGCGATGGACAGAAGGTATTTGGGGCCGTGAGACGGCAGCTTGGACGGAGCGCCGGTCGCGAGGCGGCTGCGATTCGAGGAGACGAAATGATGCAGGGTCAAGAAAGGACACTATTGGAGCAGGCTGTCTGGGATGAGGTGAAAGCTGTGCCGGGGCTAGACGGATATGAAGCACATCTCGAAGCGGGGGACGGTATGTTCATTCCCCGGGGATGGTGGCATAGTATCAAGGGCGTAGGGACAGGGGTGACAGCATCGGTAAGTTGGATTAAGTTGCGCCTATGACTCTATCTTACTTATCTGATTGACAGGTGAACTGGTGGTTCCGCTGATCCTCAGCGTGTGATGGATACCCAAGTAGACTTGTAGATATGGTAATGCTCGGAGCCAGGATATACAAGCTATACTAAGACAACAAGACAAAAAGAAAAGTAAAATAAATCCCCAGTATAAGCCCAATAATATGCATTTAAACACAACCCAATCTACATAATCCAATAAATACAACCATATGGGCAATCCGAACCCCCAAGACCATAGAACAAACCCAACGTTCTAGAATCCTCTTTTCGACTCCGCCCGCCTTCACTCCACATCTCAAGATTTCGCCAACGACATCATCACCCTTCCTCTCAATTTCTCTTAATCAACCAAACCTCCCTCACACCACCACAACCAACCCACCAACACGAAAAGAAAAAGAAAAAGAATATAATGTACATGTCCTCCACCCTCACCCGCGCCTCACTCATCAACCTCCTCCTCACGACGACCGCCCGCATCGCACCCGCAACCGCAACACTCACAACCACAACCACAACAACAACAACAAGCACCTACCACACACCGCGCCACTTCCTCCACCAAGCAGCCCTTCCTCTCCACCCTCACTGCTCAGCAATCCACCTCTACAACAACACCATTACCAATAATAATAAACACCAAAACCAGCAAAGCACCCACTACTCCACAATGAGCACATCCAACGAGCAACAACAACAAACCCAGAACCAAAACCAAGAACAAAAAGAACAAAGAGATGAGGGAAACAAGCCCATCCTTGCTCTCCCAGACGCCGAATCAGCCACGAAACTCGACGTTAGTGGGGACGGATCAGCAGTTGCATTGGATCACTTGGGTCCTGTGGTGGTGAATCAGGATGGAACATTATCGCGCATCTCGAATTGGGAGGCTATGACGGAGATTGAGAAGAAGAATACGTTGAGGGTGTTGGGGAAGAGGAATAAGATGCGGTTGGAGGCGTTGAAGAGGGAGAGGGGGGAGGGGAATTAATCGGGATCAAGTTCGTGTCGGTCGTTGATTGTAGTGGTGGGTGGTAGATGATAGATGGTAGAAGGTGGAGATTGAAGATTGGGGGATGTATTATATTATGTTGGAAGGGGGAGAGATACACTTGTGTCTTGTATGATATTTGATCGGTTCGGATTACGCTGTAGCGATTTCATTGTTTATCTTCAAAGCTTTTTCTGGTATCATCTGCTATGGAAAGAAACGAGAACTGAACTTCTATCCAAATAGCCTCCCACGTTTTTCTCTATACGTTGTCTCATGATGCTAGTCTAACCGAAAACCATATCGTTGAATCTCGTGAAAGCGTTACTGTGTGCGATCGTTAGCTTTCTGGCCTCCGTCAGTATATCAGGTAGACCTACCTCGATGGTTCCTCAACATAATTCCTTGTATAAACTTCCACTTCTTCTACTCCAGTGACGATATCAACTTCCTTAGGACTCAGAAACTTTGTACGATGCCAGAGTTTCCATCCCACATAGATAACAGGAAACACCCCGATCATAGTATACGAGAAGAAGAAAGTCGGAATGTCCCAGTTGCCGGGTAGGAAGACCGTGTAGCCGCCCACGAAAGTCATGACGAAAGTCGACACCAGGGCAATGTACGCGACATAGGGCTGGCCTCGGCTCTGATAGGGGAGGGATGCGCGAGGGACACCCTGTGCCATGAGGGCTTTTCTGAACCGGGTGTAGGTGAAGGTAATGACGGTAAAGTTGATCAATTGGGATGCAGTGACCTGGTTTGTGTTTTTTATAAGTATCTGCAGACGAAGTAGGTGACAGGCGACTTACAAGATTAACAAACCAATTCAGCACGACAGCTGAACCGTTAGAGACCTGAAGGAAGGACAACAGCGCAAACACGAACACTATCAAGACGCAGTATATCGGCACACCGGATTTTGTACATTTCGTGAGAAGGCGCGGAGCCTTGCCATCCAGAGCAAGGCCGTACAGACTTCTGCTGGCGCAGTAGACGTAACTATTTCCGGCACTGAAAGCAGCGAGGAGGACCATGGCATTGACGATGTGTGGCAGGATGGGGATTTTCAGCCGATCCATGGCGACAACATACGGTGATGCAGCAGCACCAGGCAGGTCTTGCTCATATGCAGCAGCCAGGTCGGGATCATTGTAGGGAACCAAGATACCGATGCAAAGCACACCAAGAACGAAAAAGGTGGTGAGTCGATAGAAGATGCCATTGTACGCTTTGGGCAGGATTTTGCGGGGGTTGACTGCTTCGCCGGCAGCCATAGAGACGTAGTCTGGACCGGCAATCGTGAAACTGGCTTGGATGAGGCAAGCAAGGAACCCGAGCCATCGGCCTAGATCTCCAGTCTTGTAGTATTCGGCAAAAGCCCCGGGGTTCTTCCAGTAGCGGAATCCAAAGCGATCGCCAAGAGGGTTGCCTCCGAGCATCACAATAAATGTGAAGAAGATCAGGCCCACACTAAGCAAGACCTTGCTCAGGGAAAGCCAGAATTCGGCTTCGCCATACCACTTCACTGCAAAGATATTGAGTAGCCTGATACTTGTTAGCTTGCACTGTTTCAAGTTGCACAGGAAGTATGCTTTAATCCAGAGCATAACATACGCGAAGAGCACAAGCACAATTACAATAATCGCAGCGACAGGGACTGCATCGCTCCAGTAAGTGATGATCAAGTTACACGCTGTAACTTCAAATGGCACCATCGCGGCTTGAAAGATGAAGAAGTTGTAACCGGCAGCAACGCCAAAGGCCTCGTCAACATATCGAGTTGCAAAGCGGATAAAGGGCGAGGAGATGGGCAAATATGTGACCATCTCAGCCAGGCCTAACATAGATCTTATCTTAGTGGAAAGCTACTTCAAAGGGAACAAATCCGCGGGCCAAATTGTTGCGACGGAATCAGAGAGGCCATTGGGAAATCGGCGCTTTGGGACATGCAGACAAATCGCACAGGTCGCAAATGGCAGCTTTGGTGTCGCTAGCGGCATGAAGAGAATTGGGAGGGCTTCAAGATCGCAGGGTAAGGGAATCCGTACAAACAGTTATACATAGAATGACAGCGGACCTATATCAACGAGGTATAAGATTCCATGTATTTAGCAGCAATATGCATAAGGTAAGGCCAGACAATCCCGGAATTCTGCTGTCTCTAGGGTGAAGCACACATCAGGAGCAAGGAAGCAGTTGACACTGCTTGGTCTACGCATAGTGCATGGGGTATCTGATGTTCACCAACATCCTTGTAGCTGCTGATGATTGGGCGAAAGCAGGTTCTTGTACTCCAGTTTGTGCTTCCGACTCAAGAAACTTACCTATGAACGAGACCCTTCGAGACAGCTCACAAGATGAGAATTGCAACACCGTGAGGGAACAACAAAAGACAATGGAAGAACACGGTAGGAGTAGGACTAACCAGATAATAAATGCGATGAAGAGACTAGCAGGGCCACCTTCTATCAGTGCCTTACCAATCTGGACGTACAACACGGTCCCGACTGTGCCACCGATACCAATGAGCTGGATATGTCTGGGCTTCAGCTTGCGATGCGTATGGTCGTAGGCAAGCTTCTTGGAATCATCTTCGAGTACTTCTTCACTGTCACGAACGACAGCATCCTTCTCAGAGCGGTCCATGGCGGCTTCTTTACGCTCTTCGCCTAGTCCATGAGGGCTGATTGTGGGGGAATGCCTCCCGGTGTGTATGGCAGATGTAAAAGCCATACTGTGGCTAAAATTCACCGAGCCCCAGCAGTGGACAAGTTAAGTAGAGAAAAGCAAATCCAAAGACATTAGACGAAATATGAGGCACGAAGATAAGAGGAAAGGAAGTGAGTTACTTTTGTAGAAAAAGAAAAAGAGAAGGCGGGCGAAGGGAAACCGCGAAGAAAAATGGTGGGCTAGCTAGACCGATCAAGAACGGTTCTCGCCATGCGGATATCCCTCATCATGGGGCATTATTCGGCAGAAGACATTTTAGTCAATTGTGGTCTAGGAATAAATCGTGCAAAGGGAATCAAGGAGACAAATCACAGTACGGAAGCCGACTTTACGGCTTCGGCGACTCCATTGGGAGACCCCACAATGGCGGGCAGATACAGTTGTGCGTGGCGTTTGAGCAAAACATGGTGCTCGCTTTAACCTTGTCCTTACTTGCTATTTCTACCCTACTTGATTGTATTAATCCACGCTAATAACTACACTGCACTCTCCTATTGACTCGAGTCCATAATGATTGATAAGAAAGCCGAAATACTAGCCGCACAATCTACGCTCGTGTGCTAAGTCACGCTGTATACGAACTTACTTATCTGACCCTACATAACCTTCTGCGTCAGGTATTATCTTGTAGATACAACACAGACAGATCGACCATCTAGGTGTCCAATCATCTCGAAATACGGTTTTCGTGTAACCCGTGATCGGTGCCACTATTTGCCGTTGCATGAAAGCGATGGGTTTCCGTGATTACAGAGTAAAAGTGCCAGGCAGTTACATCTGCAAGGCAGATGGCAGAACCCAAGACAATTGTATGCCAGAAAGGCATACCCCCGGATTTTCAGGTCTTCAAACCTGACAGAGAAGGCGAAGTCGATGATAAGAGCCATCTAGGCTAAGACCAAATGTGGTAAAGCACATTAGTTGCGGCACCTCCGGATTGGTTCGCATGTATCAATGACTGCAGCCAGTCGCAGATAGTCAATAGCTGGTTGCAGCTGAGTAGTATACTACCGAGCCAAATGGCACGCACGGCACATAAATGCCACGGGCAGCAAGGGACCCAAGTATGAGGGGCAGAGGGAAAAGTTGAAGTTAAACCTCGGCCGGGGATGTCCCGCCCTAACTGTTTTGGGGAATTGCCGTGGCATTCAGCCGGGGAGTCACATGAGTGACTCCAGACTGTCAGTTGACAAGTCTGGTATGGACATTGGTGGCAGAAAGGCTTTTGTGAGACTGCAGGTTAAACAAGTTCTTAAAACTGTGCATTGCAGACCTTAAGACACTTTAACTTAGCTGCAACTAACCAACGAGGTAGTAGCAGCTAGGGCACCATAGGTCTGGCGCGATCTAGGCCGTACATGATACTAATCCCAGACTGACTAGAATGACAAGACTAAGTAACCCTTGTTCCAGCAAGCGCCCCTGCAATCGCCCTTGATATAGCAACTGTAGCCATGTGAGTCTCTGTTCCTGTCTTCCCTGTGGCGACTTGTATCGGTGTGATTTCAGGACCCAAAACGGAAGAACGGATTTTGACGGACATGATGCTGATTCCAGGCAATTTCCCATTCATTTCCGAACCTCGTAGTTTCAACAAATATGGAAAGCTGATCACGCCATGACGCCAGGTAAGAAAGAACACTTGATAAAAGCAAACGTCACAGTCGATTCATGCGAGGATATCTTGTGTCATTGATCATGTTCGCATCTCAGATTGGGAATTTTTATCCAGAACCTTCGTACCATCTCCATGTTGAGTAGGCGGTGCCTTCCCTAGCCAGGCTGGAGGGAAAAAGCCATCGTTGTCTTCGTAGTGGAGGTAATGCGACAGATCGGACTCCTCCGAGATCGATCTGCGGTCTCTTTCTGCATCATTGCCATGAGAGTCCCGAGCAAGGGATGGGGTCTGGATGGTTCTCGGCTGACTACTTTGCTGTGAGGACATTTTGTGCGCTATCTGGAAGTATCTCGTGATAAATGGGATGACAAGGAGAATCCGAATGGATGGTCCAGTTCTGTATACACAAGATACAACGGTTTGCAACACATATAGATAATGGATGTCGCGTGTGATGCTTTTCTTATACGATAGATACAGTTGGCCATCAGGCATCTTTGACGTCAGAACTAGTGGTGCCAATCACGGGGCTTCCAGAGTAGGAAATTCTCTACAGATGCGGAAAGGGGGCTCAGTCGCCAACCAAACTCTTGCGATCACGTTTCTTACAGATCGCTGACTTCCTGCATGCACAATTCAGAGCAACCACTGAATCTGGCCCTGGACAGTAGGCGAGTCTTAAATCTACCTATATTCAGGGACAGTGGATACTCCAGAAGATATCAAGGAGCCGAAGTCTCAAGAGCCAATGAAACTAATTGTAAAGGACACTTACTACTCATCCGAGAAGACGAGATGGGGACTGACGATAACATCACCGAGCCGCGGACGGTAGCTGCCAAACCTCGACCCACGGTTTCGCCGCTCCGAGCTCTCCCCGCCTGCCCCGCGCCTGTTTAACCGGCAACGAACCTCAGTCTTTCCACAGCGCCTGCTGCTAAACAACAGCTTCCCAGCGAGAAACCCAAAGAATACAAATACCTGCACAATCAAAGATCGTCACAATGGTCGAGCACGAGCCTGAGCCGAAGCGTTTCTCTCCCAAGATTCCTGTCCAGCTTGATCCCCCAAAATATGATCCCATAACTGTTGAGGAGCTGTCCAAATGCGATGGTGAGTTTTCGGCACTACACCTCCAAGGGTTTGTTTAACCTTTTAGAACTTAATATACTAACAATCTACAATTTCTAGGTACCGATCCTAACCGTCCCACCTTGGTTGCGATCAAGGGAATCGTTTTCGATGTGACTCGGAATCAGGCATACAGCCCTAGTGGACAGTACCACGGTAAGTTATTCTACCTTGAATACATTGCCTATACCTATGCCTCGTGATTGTGAACGGGTATACTGACGTATATTTACCATTACCAGTCTTTGCTGGGAAGGACCCCTCCCGCGCCCTCGCCTCTTCATCGCTCAAAGCCGAGGATTGCAAGCCCGATTGGTATGACCTGGAGGACAAGGAGAAGACAGTCCTGGATGAATGGTTCACATTCTTCAGCAAACGCTACAACATCGTGGGAAAGGTGCAGGATGCTACGAACTACTAAAGGAGATGGTTAGCAGCGATGTTTGGAGATAATCAACCTTTCTCTAATGCAAGAATTATACCCGTGGACTCTACTTTTACGCGAGCTACTCCAATGCAGATGCGCTTAACAGTGCACCGCCAGAATCCGAGAAATGAGCTTGTTGACAGATATCATTAGCTATTTACTCCATATATAACCCGCATTGACTTTTATCTATGTACCCGGCCTTAAGCCTTTCCCTTCCGAGATCTTCGCTGCATCCGCTTCTTCGCGATAATACGATTCCGCTTTGCAAGCTTATTCTGTTCCTCATCATCTTCCTCATTAGCGCCCTTGTCATTGTTGTCAGAGCGCTTTCTCTTCTTCCCATTGAAACCTCCCTTGTTATTCTTGCCCTCGTCCTTATCAGCCGAACCTTCACCATCTTGCTTGCCCTTCTTGAAGGTACGTGCCTTAGCCTGCTGTTCCTGCCGGCGCTTGACAACCTGGGCGTTCTCAATGGCGAACTCGACGATCAGACGCTTCTTCTTTTCCTTGTTGTCCTCCGAGCCAGTGGCAGGTGCTTCAACAGCGTGGCCATTGAGCCATCTGAGAGCCATGAGAGCATGGCGGTGGGTATAGTATTCAACGAAACCGTAACCTCTGCTTCTTCCCGCAGCCTTTTCCTCGCCAACCTTGTGACCATCCCGAGTTTCGAAAACGATCTTCGCTTGTCTCACAACACCAACACCCTTCTTCTTCCGCAACTGCTCTGCCTCTCTCATGATGTCGGCCGCGCGGTTCAATTCATCCTTAGACAGAGGTTGCCGCAGGCCCTTCTTCGCATCCTCTGCAAATCCGGCGATCGCTTGACGAGCGAGCTGTTTCAAATCTTTTGTGGTGACGTGACGGGGGATATTACGGATCGACAAACGCGTCAAACTGAGATGGAGGGCCGGGTTCTTCTTGATGAAATTCTGTCGTTGCTTGTAGCTGTCTTCTCTCATCTTGATCTCCGATGGCGAAAGCTTCTTGTAAAGGGCGGAGTTCGTTGGGATGGTACCCTCAGAAAGCAGGTAGAGGCGGCGCTTGTCGGTATCGCGGACGAGTCGACGAGACACTCCCTCTTCCTCTAGCTGTGAAGCGCGAGATTTGCTCACTGCGCGGGCGACTTGTAGTACGCGACCCTCCAAAGTATACCGTCCGGTGGGGTCGGCGTTTTCGTTCTGTAGAATGGAATGCTTGTAGGCGGTAGAGGCTTTCTTCGACTTATCTTTCTCTGCGACAAGGGGATCTTGTTGTTTAGGGGCGTCGCGCACACAGGCTGCTGCATCATCGGGCTTCCAGAAGCAAGCAAATCCAGTACCGCGGGGACGCTCGGTTTCGTGGTCGACGACGATTCGGGCATAGCGAAGGGGACCGAATTGGGTGAAGTGTTCGTAGAGCATATCATCATCGCAGGTGAACGGAAGGTTCCTGATGAAGATGGTCGAAGCGTTCCTTTCGTCTTCCTTCTCTCCCTCATCCTCGTCCTCGTCCTCGTCCTCCTCGGCATCCTCATCCTCATCCTCATCAACGTCGCTATCGTCTTCCATGTCGTCGTCCTCGTCAGAATGGGCTTCTTCATCAATGCCAACTTCTGCTTCAATGGCATCCTCCATGTCTGCATCTTCTGACTCCTCCTTTACATCCTTTTCTTCTTCCTCGTTGTCCTTTTGTAGATCCTCCCAGACGTTCTTCTCGACAGCCCAATCGACAGCGAGTGTTCTTCCGTCCACCTCCTTTCCGTTCACTGCCTGCAAGGCCTTCTCGGCGTTCTTCTTTCCGCGCAAAACAACGAAACCGAAACCAGCCAACTGGCTTCCCTTCTTGGGAAGGGTAACATATTTGACCTTTCCGAAACTGCGGAAGAGAACCGCCAAGTCTTCGGGTTCCTTGATGCTCCACGGCAAGTTTCGAACAATCAGCTTAGGCTGAGCGGCCGCCCTCTGATCCTCTCTCTTCTTCTTCTGTTCAAGAGCTTCAGCAGAAGGCTTGCTCCTTCCAAGGTTCTCATCAACAACACGGTGACGCGGTTGGGCGTATTCAACCTTGATCTTCTTGCCCTCGAAAACAGAGCCATTGAACTCCTCCAGCGCGGCCTTTGCGTCTTCGAGATCCGCAAATGTCACGAAACCGTATCCCTTCGATTGTTTCGTCTCAGGGTCTGTGACAGCAACGGCATGCTTGATAACGTAGGATTGCGAGAAATATTCCGTCAGGCTCTCGGTCGTCGTGGAGGCGGGAAGCGATCGGATGAAAAGCTCTCTCCTGGGCTGGTTGGAAGCCGGTGTCTCCTGTGCTGGCTTCTCGGTTTGTATGTCCATGTTGGTATCAGGGGCAGCGCTGCCCTTGATCTCGCTGGCTTCGGGGGAACTCATCTTGGACTCGTTCCTCTCAGCCTTGATTGGTGTTTTTGAGTAACTTTTTTTTCTGTCGCAGAATCAGCGGCAGAAAAATCCCGATGCCGTTTTTTGACTTTTGGAGGCAAAAGCGGGTCTGCGGGCGGTGAGAGGGGATGGGTCTCCACCGTGCTCCATCTACTTTCATGATACATATCAGTCTAGATCTTTCCTCTTGCTGTTGTCTGCATTTCGATATCTTTGTCTGCTTTTATGCGTTCGATAACTATTGTTTGCAGACAGAAGACCTCCTTCACATATGCAGAACGAGGTTGGTGATACTCAATGGCATATGCCATACTGAACTAGATGGTGCTATGCTAACCTTGAGGGAAGTGTATGCTTTCCCAATGTTTAAATGACGGAGTCAGAGGCTCCATATAAGCAAGCCTTCATCCTCCTGCTTACTATCGCTAATCCTCTCCTCATGGCATTATCTAGAGGATGTACCCCAAAAGTCACATGATGTATCTACCACGTGACCTACATCAGCATCACCAATCGGAAACCCTTGTATGGCCCACCTACTGCTGCCAAGGACTGGTGTAAATCGAAGTGATATGACAACATCCAGGGTCCCGTTCGCTTATATTCTGCGAAACACTTGATGCAGTAGCTTTCTATCCCCTCCAAACCAATAGCGGATGATACCGAGGGCAAAGAAAGCAGCATGGACCCAGTAGCACGTTCCGAATCGGCTACGCCTCGAGCATCTGGTGCCTCGACACCGCAGCCATCATCTAAGGTCCAACAGCCTAAGCCACAAGCACTCCCCAGCAGGTCTGGCCCATCTGCCATCCTTGTGTCAACACGACAAAAAGGCAATCCGATATTGAATCATATCAAACTACTGCCATGGGAATATGCAGACATACCGGCCGATTATGTGGTCGGAAGCACTACCTGTGCTTTATTTCTTTCCTTGAAGTACCACCGCTTACATCCCGAATATATCTACTCGCGAATCCGTCTCATAGCAGGAAAATATCTGTTACGAATTATCCTGGTTATTGTGGATATTCCAAACCATGAGGAAAGCTTGAAGGAGCTTTCGAAGACATCCATCGTCAACAACATGACGCTGATCCTTTGCTGGTCTGCACCTGAAGCTGCACACTACCTTGAACTGTTCAAGTCTTCTGAAAACTCTCAACCCACTGCTATTCGCACGCAACAAGCCCAGTCATATAAAGAATCTCTTGTTGAGTTCGTCACGACACCCCGGAGCATTAATAAATCAGATGCAGCTAGCTTGATATCTACGTTCGGAAGCCTGCAGAACGCAGTCAACGCGCAACCTGAACAGATTAGTGCAGTACCTGGATGGGGAGAGAAGAAGGTCAAGCAGTGGTGTAGTACAGTAAGAGAAGGCTTTAGGGTCGAGTCGGCGAAGAGGAAAACTCGCGGAGGGATCGCTGGAAGTCATGCAACTGGCGGGGTTGAGGGCCAAGAAGACAAGCCTTTCAATCCTTCAGAAACAAATGAAGACACGGCCGCAGAAATAATCCTAGCAGATGCAGAGGATGGTCGCCTAGAAGCACGGAGACAAGTCGTCGAAGACCGTCGAATGCAGGAGTCGAGTCAGCAGGAGGGGATGAGTGAGGGCATCATGGCGGCTCTTGCTAAGTATCGAGAGGACGGTGGTTGATCCCTTATCAGGTGGACTCTTTTATAATACGGAGACTGGTATAATGAAGAAATATTGCCTTCCACCTACCAACAACTTGTTCCAGCCTGCAGTCCAGATGCCAAGTGGGAACTGGAGTTAATAATACAACTTCCCATTTACGTATTGGGCGTTATATTACTTTCTCGTATTCCGGAGAGTAAACAGTGGGATGGCACAAGTGCACGTGACTTGATGTGTATGGGGTGGGGTTTCTATGGCTTAATATTTTCCTGAGCCAACCATTAACTCTATCGCCAACTCGGTTAGAGTTACAATATAGGTAGGGCTGGTCAGCTTAGCGGGAAGTAGTAGAAGATGACAGAAGCTTAGCCAAGCTGCATCGGCCATTGGCGCACTAGACACCCATACCGTCAATAGTAGGCCACTAGGGCACTGATCGTGGATTACGTGTGTTCAGACCATCAAATCAGAAGGTCGCCAGAGCTAACCAACCTTACTTACTTTGTGATAATAGTAGGAATCAAATTACCCCGTGGGGAAGAGGGGATCCAGAATGAATTAAGGCAGGTGGAGTAGCAATGCTTGTTTCGTGGGTGCTTGGGCCCTTCCCAGTAGACACTGAGGATGGATACAATGTATTTCAAGCTTCTTTGGTAACAATGTTCCTATGTTCCTTCTCCGAAGTCCATGTTAACTTTGGAGATAGAGTAAAAACCATACTTTGAGTTGTGCCTTCTAGACTGTTTTGTTCCAGTGGTTACAGAGAGAAAGAGAGAGACAAAGTGAAAAGAAGCGGCGGTGACCCGACAGCTGAGTCAGCCGGGAGATCATCACGTGGGGGGCACGAGGGTGGGGGAAGCAAAGCCCAAAGGGGAAATCGGGCTGACGGCGAACATTGGAGTTTCGCCATTCTGTGTCAGTCCAACGACATTCTCTGCTATGCGCCATCTCTTGCGGCCACGGGCTTAGTTTCTGAAGCTTCTGCCCTATCGATTCTCATCGGGCTCCTCGGATAGCTCCACTGCCCAAAAAAAAAGAGCTGCAGCAAGTAGATACAGACAGACGTCGTGTCTGGTCTTCCCCACCCTTCGGCTCTTGCCCTCAGTCCCCAATTCCCGGGCCTGACCGGTACTACGCGTTTGCCGGGCCAGGCCAAATCATGAGATAATGGGGGAGGAGGGTAACCCCGACCCCGGAACTACCTCTAATACATCAGATATTAAGTTTCAGAATGTGAATGTGGCCGCTGCCTCAAGTCCTGCGCCTGCTCGTCGTCATTCTAATGATCACAACAATCATCATGCAGAAGACCGCTTGGCTCCTTCGAGAGGCCGGCCTGCCAGACCCGCTCAGCAGTCCGGCTCCAGGAACTTCGAGTTTGTCCTAGTCACGGATCATGAGTCCAAGCGCCAGGTCCGCCGCCATGCCATGCGCCAGTACATGCATCAGCGGCGCTTGGACAGCATCGCGCGACTGGGGACAGCTCGTATACCTGGCGGTGGTTGGACCCCCCGCTCTCCATCTGACTCCCAGGTACCCGAGACCTCCTCGTCGCTGGCGGAGGAAATCCAAGATGATCCTGCTATCAAATCCGAGAAGGGTTCGCCGAGTAGCGAAGAGGACCATTCACCACCTGAAAAGGCAAAGGGACCTTCGCGATTGCTCATCCCTAAATTACACAAGGTCAAACGTGAGGAGGGAGTGCCTCATTCCTCACTGGCTGTTCAGAAGCCTACACCTAAGGCCTTAGACCCCCTCGTTACTCCTGGAGAGGGTTCAGTTCGAGACCCGTTTAGCTGCTATCCAATTCCGGTTAGCCATGCAGATCATGAATTGATCCAACATTGTACGTTGTATTGCGCCGCAGATGTCATCTTTAAACCTAAGACGTTGCATGCGCACTTCAAACCCCTGCATATTGCTTTACTTCCCGACTGGAGCTTACACGTATGTTAGTTGTGGTCACGTACCCATCTATGATGTATAAGTTTGCCGACTCAATCGCGAACAACCCCATGATGGAGATATTTCGGCAATTTGCTTTGCACGATGGCCTGCCGTTCCAGGCCATGCTCGCCATTGCTTCGAAGCACCGTGCAGGTGTCGAAGGGAAAACCGAGTCTGTCCAAAGCTTGACCCATAAGATGCGAGCCTTGCGGTTGATGAACGAGCGCATTCAAGCAGACTCCACTGGGCAGTATGACGGAACTATCTACGCTGTTGCCACAATGGCTGTCATCGAGGTACTGTGGCTCGTTACGTTTCATTGTATACGGTTTAAGCTGACACCTTGGAGAAATGGTCCAAGGATGCATCCATAGAACGGATGCATTTCAGAGGATTGGCATCGATGATCAGAAGTCGCGGAGGAATGCACGGCATGCGGATCTCTAGCCCCTTCCTGGAGAAGGTGCTGTATTGGTAAGTTTGTGTGGCTGTCTGTATCAAAGGATATTTGTTAACAATTTCCAGGGTGGATTTCAGTTGCGCCTCAAAGGCCATTGTCAGCACTTCTCTTCCCTGGACCGGTGCTGTCTCGGCTACTCCTCCTCTCGACTTCCTGGACCCGACAATCCACCTTGCAGTGCCCCATGATTCGACTACAGCAGAAGACTCGGAGAGCCTCTGTGAAACCTTTCGCGCCTGCGAAGACTTTTTACGATTCTTCCGTCATCTCCGCGAACTAGAACGCTGTGCCCTAGATGCTCCTTATACTCTCATACCCGATGCCCCGCCTAAGCGCATCAACTATTTCACACCCGGCACGCAGCTCTACGCGATTCTAACGATGCTCCCTGACTACGATCATGGAATTCGAGATATTCGCTTCATCGACGAATACACCTGCATGGCCTGTCTCTTTTTCCTGGCCATCGCTCTTCACGACTGCTACCTAAACTCAACCTCCCTCGACCCCTACATGGAATGGCTAAGCATGGAAATCAGAAACATGAACCCATTCACCAACCCCAGCATTACATCCGTCCTCTGGCTCTTCCTCAACAACGGCGGCTACCCGCCAACTCACCGCGGCGATACTGGCGCCCGGTGCTGGATCGTTTCCCGCATGGTCCGAGTCGCCAAGCGCCTCGAATGGAAACGTCACGGCACAATTTGGGACCGTCTCCGCCAAGTCCTCATCGACTTCATTGTCACTCAACAAGATTGCGCACTCGGGTGTGACCAAATCGACGCCGATACTCTGGCCGCCCGCCAACGCAAACGTCTCCTTCATGTCCAGGAAGACGCCTCTCCTTCTTCATCCTTATCTTCACCAGACTACTTCTGGAACGAGGCCCAGATGCGTGAAGATATCCTCAACTTTAGTTTATCCTCCATTACCACAGATGTGGGTGACGATACTACAAATATACCTGTTTTTACCTGAGTAATCTTTCTATCTTCTCTTTCCTTTCGCCAGTCCTTATACCTTACGGCGTATATGTATGTTGTTTTACTCACACCGCATCAACTTCATTCAGTTATTACTGGGCGTTGATTTCACGAGAGAGGGAAACCGGGATACTTACTACCGGATGGGTCTGGAATGGCGCAAACGGGGAACCATGGACAGACTGGCTTAACGCTTTTAACGAGACAAAGACGACAGATGAATGAATGAATGACTGGGAATAATGAAGACGGATGGTGTTTTGGGCGTTTCACACGGCAATTTGAAAGTGGAATGAAATGATGGGATGGGATGGGATTGGACTGGGTATATGTTTTTTCACCTATTGACTACGGCGTATCGTGCCGAGCTAAGCTGGTTATACAAGGCCTTTTCAACAGGGCTGGACCTCTATTCTTTTTTGGATGGTGAGTGGGTAGTAATGAGGGGTAGATTGTGAGGAAGACTTTTTAATCTAATTCATTTAGTAGTTGATTGCAAATCTTTGATGTCAAATGTAGTGCAGGGAGGGGATGACAGAATAGATCAAGTTCCCAAATGCGCTTCAATGTTACCAGTATCATGTAAGATGATGCAGTTGTGTCACTTTGTACGATGCAATCGTAAAGTATCTATCTCTCGCTGAGGCTATCATACACAGCATAAAAATTGAAAAAGTGGAAAAATAACAATAAAACCATCAACCAGTGGGTATTTGTATTACGTCCCTAAACCACAAGAGAAAAACAAGAACTTTCTCGACAAGTAAAATAAATGGAAGGGGGCATCAAGGCAAACAAAGCATGCAATCGGCCAGCAACATCATCATCATCTAGATAAATAAATTGAGCAAGATTGGCAATGACAAGCAGCAGCATAGAGCATAGTATAAGACAACATAATGATCATCGTGCACGCCGTTATTGACAGATCAGGTGGGGTGTGATGTGTGAGGTGGGGTAAAGTTCGATGCAAAGTAAAAATGGGATTAGAAAAGGGAGAAAAATACACAATCACTACCAATCAAGATCAATGGTATCAAACGTAAAGACGAGATGAGCACCTGCTGAAAATTGAAAACATATAGAACGGATAGGCTTGGTAGAACTTTTTTTCCCAATGCGAACTGAACTGTACTTCTTTGCTGGTTCGTTTCACGTGTTTCTAGCTGGTAATGTCTTGATGATCATCGACATCAGCATCTCAGCGTGTCCGTATCCACATCCATGATATCATTAGTAAAAGAAAAAAACGCAAAGTCAAAGACGTTAAAGTGTGTCTAGGTCGGTTTATCGCATCCGATCCGGCCGAGTAACGCTTTATGATCGCTCTGGTCGCCAAGACGAACACGGCCGCGTCCGCGAGGCCGTACATTCGAAGACCCATTGGCACGGCGCCAGTCCGCACTAGAGCCATCGGTCGGGACAGCTGTGCCATTGGGGCCATCCTTACCCGAAACATCTTCTTCCTCCTCTTCGTCGTCGCTGCGAGGCTCCTCGGCATTTCCAGTGCGGAGGACTCCGACGGCGACTCGGATGACCATGGTGAACCAGATAAGCGAGAGGGCCTGCAGCGCCAAAAGGCAGGAAAGGAAGATCCATTTGACGGTGCGGTTCATGCAAATTGGGCCGCTGATGTCCTGGAAGGGATAAAGCAGGTATCGCCAGCGGTTGGGGTATGCGTCGGTGGAAGTCATTTCCGAAGTGGTACCGGAGTAGCAGCCGTACGCCATCCTGGCCGGGACGTCCTTGTAGATGGACCAGCACAGTTGCGGGTAGTAGATATGGCGCGTGATGAGCCATGTAACCATGAACACACCAAAAGCGACATTGCAGCTGGTCTCGTACTTCAAGTATTTCAGGATTTTGGCCGCCTGGTATTCGAATTAGCTCACGTCTTCATACCTGGAGTCAGATTCCTACACACCGGTAACAAGAGGTCCACAATGTCCATGAGCGATAGTACCACGTTGGATACATTGTAAAAGCCGTAAATATAAGCCGATCCGAAGAGTGTGATGGTGATGACATGGTGAGTCAACATTTGATAGTGGTCTTTCCGGCGCTCCTCAATGTTGATAACTAGAAGCATCTGCACCCAGAAAGCCAATTGCACCAGAAGGTACCATTTCATCAAACCCGACACATTGCGTGCCGGCCACTGATCCCAAATGGCGCTGAAGTCGCCCCAGTAGTATGAGTTGGACCAAATGTACTGTATCCCCACGGTCAGCACGCCCGATCATATAAGCGCAATGTCAAGTACGAACCATGCCAAGGGACCAGAAGAACCCATAGTATAGGCAGAGCCAGCCTTGCTCAGCCAGACGGACCGAGGCCTTCCGTTTCAATCCGCAGCGTTGCGCCAGTGGCTGGAGCATCCAGTCGATAACAATTGCCCGGATAGCGATGAACGCAATCGCGGAGCTGGCAATAAAGTAGATGTCGTCCCATCCTTGCACATAATCTCCGGTGGCGGGCTGGTAGTACGACAGCTGGAAGAACGGGGTGGTGTAGGGATTCAAGGAAGGGTAGAGGTGGTGAACGGCGAGTAGCATGGAAAGAATGGTCAACGAAATACCTATATACGGAAAAGTTCTGGTTAGCGCACAGAGTTCGCATGGAATTGGTCGTTTGTTTTGCTAAACATTGACGGGACAAAACATTGAATTATTATCGGAAGCTGCATGATTGGTTCATACCGATCTGGTTGGCCAGCATCCATTCCCGGAACGTGGTTTCTTTGGCGGCAGGGCGGTGATGTCCGCTGGAGGTGGAAATGCGGGCATTGAGCTCCGAGGCCGACTGCGAAGCCGGCAACGATGCGTCTCTGGCCATGACGAGACACGCAATTTACGGAAGGGGTCGGGAATCCAGACCCAAACAGCAGTAGCGACTGAACCCGCGAAAAAGAGGGTGGTGACCAATTGAGGGGAAAGAAGTCTCCGAGAGGGAGGAGCGAAGGAGAAAAAGCAAGGAGCTCGAAAGGCGACCGTCAAGCTGGCCGAAAGAAAGAGAGAGAGAGGGAAGGGAGCGAGAGCGATGGGGATCGAAGGAGGTACGTCGCGGGTCTAGCGAGAGCGGGCGAAAGTGGTTCCCGCCCACGGCTTGGATTGGGAGTGAGTGAGTGAGTGGCAGCAGTGGGCTGGCCGCAGCTGCTGTTCCCTTTTTTTTTCTGTTGAGACCGACAACCTGGGCTGAGACTCGTCGAAAAGACTGGAGACGATTTTGAGAGACAGAAGCACCACCCGCGGTTCCACGGCGGGTACCTGGGATTGATTAATCGGTAGGCTTTTTGGGGGGAAGTGGAAGATGATTCCCTGTTGGGGGGAACGGGGCTCAGCACGGCACACACCCTTGGTAAATGAAGAGTATAGTTAATACAGCTGAAGTCTGTCTGTCTGTCTCCCGGGCCGAGCCTGCGACGGATATAGGGACTTGTTGAAGTAGTAAACAAACAAAGCAGTTGTCCACCAAAACCTCACACAGAAGTTGAGAAGGTCAAAAAAAAAAATTGCTCAATGCCCGGATTGCTTGTCTGGAGAGAAAGTTGGAACAGGCGAGGGGGGAAAGGGCAGCGAGGAAGAGAGTGACGATCTCAAGAAAGGGAAAAATAAATAATATATACAAATTACGATGAGGGGAAGGTATTGACTGTATCACGTCTGTTTCAAGGCTTTTCGGCCCACTCGCCGTTACGTACGCGGTGTTTCTTGGCCTTTAAGTTTACCCAGTGACTTTTTCTGGGGACATCCACAGCTGGTACTTGGATGGTACTTACACCACCGCTGACGCCGCCCGATAATCCCAAGTATCCCACTGGTCGCTCTGGTTGGGACATCCAGTCTCACCGCCCATGCTTTCCTTTCCTAACTTTCATGCATGCATGACTGTGACGTACCATGGTAAAGTAAAACAGTAAAATAAATGCAAATTGGAAACTTTAGATAGATAATAGATTATCTAACTACATAATATTAGAGTTATCAAAGTAACTTGAAGGTAAATTAATACCGAGTACTACATAGTAGTAAGTGTAACTTGGGACTAGTAAGGTGTCTCAAAGAAACAAGGTTACTTGACTAGACTCTCCCCCAATCGCCGGTTGTCCTCCTCTCACCTGCTCCTCCCAAAGGCTCTCCCGCTTCCTCTTCTTTTGCGACTCAGAAAGCGATCGCCCGGTCTTCTGATCATCGGGATCCAATCACCGAATGAAGGATCCTTCGCCTAACTTGAACGAACCTTTCTCATTGCATTAGTCTGGATTTTTGCGGAGAAGCAGCACTAGTCTACAATTCTTGATAAGCGTGTTCTATCATCATCAATCACCATCTTCTTCCTTCTTCATGCTCGCCTATCGTTAACTTCGTAGCTAGTCTGCCGTCTATCTACTCAGAGTTATCTATCCCGTATCACAGACCCGCTGATCATATTATATAAGTACAGAGTTCAGGCCTCATTTTCCACCGGATGGAGGCGCACGATTATGCTGCATGTGTGCCTTAACCAGATGACCAGCAGCCAGCGCGGCGCAGAGCGACAACTCCGCAGCTAAAGTAGCTGCCGCGATGATGCGAGCGAGCTGCCGAGCATTCGCTCCCGGTTCGGTGGGATGCGATCCTCGGATTCCAAGACTGTCGAGCATGGCGCTCTGAGGTTCCAGGATGGTGCCACCTCCTAGTGTACCAACTTCAATAGAAGGCATCGAAACCGAGATCTGCAGCGAGCCGTGAAGACTGGAAACGATTAGAGTCATTTTCGCATATGGGCTAAGTTGGACTTACTTCTTCATGATGGTGATACAGTTGGCACTCTCTGTAACCTGTGCCGGATCTTGCCCCGTCGCGATAAAGATCGCTGCTACCATGTTAGCAGCATGTGCGTTGAATCCTCCTATAGACCCAGCCATGGCCGATCCGATCATGTTCTTAGCTACAAAGAGCTCGACCATGGAGTCAACATCGGACTTCAACACGCTCTTCACAACATCTCCTGGAATAACGGCTTCTGCAACAACGCTCTTTCCACGTCCTTCAATCCAGTTGATCGCTGCTGGCTTCTTGTCGGCACAGAAGTTACCACTCAGTGTTATGATCTTCATGTCTTCAAATCCGGCAGACTTCATCACTTCTAGGGCGTACTCAACGCCCTTGGAGATCATGTTCATTCCCATAGCATCGCCGGTAGTAGATTTGAAACGGATGTAAAGGTTAGTGCCTGCAATCGCAGTGGTCATGGATTGGAGCCGCCCGAAGCGAGTAGTCGAATTGAAGGCCTTTTGCATCGTCGTCTGACCTTCCTCGGAGTCAAGCCAAATCTTAGCAGCACCCGCGCGATCCAGGGTTGGAAAGCTAACACAGGGACCCCTGGTCATTCCATCCGCTGTTAACATGGTTACAGCACCGCCGCCAGCATTGATGGCCTTGCTTCCTCTACTCGCGCTCGCGACAAGGACACCTTCAGTAGTCGCCATAGGAATGAAGTAGCTCCTTCCATCAATGACCAAGGGCCCGGCAAAGCCAACGGGGACTGGCATGTAGCCTACAACATTCTCACAGCATGCACCGAACACCCGAGACCAGTTATAGTTCTCATACGGGAGCTTTGAGTGTTCCAGAGCATTGGTGATATCTGCCGTGGCCTTGGTGCGGGAAATGACAGCGCGGCGAACCTTAACAGCGCGGGTAAAGTCTTTCAGGGTCTTCTCCAAGGCATAGCCGGAGATTTTTCCGCGCAGTGAAAGCTCCACAACCTCCTCATCGGTTAACTCATGGGCGCGTTTCTCTGCAAGCATCATTTCTATTTCCTCTGGAGTACGCTTGATCGCCAATTCTCCCCCGGCTGCCGGGCCAGTTGGAACAACAGCTCGTTGGCACTCGCATGGTACATTGCGAGACTCCACATTGACTGGCTTCTCTGCCTCGGTGGAATGCTTTGGAGTATTCTTAACGCCCTGTCTAGCTGCACTGAAGAGGTGGCTGTTGAGGACAACACTCAGCACCAGGGCGGCAATCACCCACTTACAAAAGACCGGATCATCCAGGCTCTTGAGCAAGCCACCAACAACACGACCGCCAATACCGTATCCATCAAGGTTGAAAGCCATGTCTTCATTGTCGTCGGGAGACCCCATTCCAGGAAGGCCGTAGTGCAACTCATACTTGACCGGGGCAAGGACCGTGACAATTGTATCTCGGCCGCTCGACCTGGCCTTGTCAAGGATCACGTCGAGCCCATGGGAGGCTACCTTGAAGGGATCCACTGGTGGAGACATGCCCATACCACCCAGTCCGCGAGCCAAATCCTTAACTGAGTGTGTGTTGCGGAAAGGAACCATACACATGCTGGCGATGTTGACAAGGAGAAAACCGCCTACCATAAGGACCTTGAACCGAGGAACATGCGCACTCTTGCCGAAAAGCGTCGTTTCAGGCTTGCTCGGGCTGCTCCTAGCCACATCCTCGGCCGTTTGGGAGCTGATACCGTCGTCTTCCAGCGCCTTACGCATATCGGTGTACCCCTTGATCTGGTTGACTTCGAGCTCGATGCAGACGATTGCCGTGTAGAATGTGAACAGAAGGATGGCGTCAAAGAACAAAGTCCATGCTGCTAAGAAGCAGAACTGCTGTAGCCCTCCCTGCACCCCAGACAAAGCTCCCAATATAAGAATCCCGATCTCTATCACATATTCCTTAGCGATCTCTGATCCCTTGTCAGTGATGACAGACTCGATAGCGGACTGTGTGTTAACCGAGGGGCTGCGGCGATTTATGGCATGCTTTAGTATAGCCCGTGTTAGACCAATATACCTTTCAAAACCGACAATGACCACCAGAAACGGCAAGCCTTCAGAGAGGAGAACCATGTTGACGGGGACTCCAAGCTCCACAGTGACGAAAAGTCCAAGCACGAAGGCAAATGTGGATGAGAACAAGACACTCGTGGCAAGCCAGAATTTAGAGCCCATGCGATACATGGAAAAAAACAGCGATGCAAATGTCATATGCATGAAGATATACCCCAGTAGCATAATAGCGATATCCGCTGTTTGGGTATTCCTAAGGAGGTCCACGAAGCTGACCCAGGCATCTTTTGCTCGGTCTGCCAGACTGTTCTGCGCTTGTGCTCGTGCATTCTTCATTATCCACTGTCCTGGGCTGCTGTTCGGTACCTCCTGGACCATTGCCAGGAAGTCGGATGCTTGGCTGTAAGGGAGGGAGAAAGCATGAACGTGTTCCTTGGAGTTGGTGCTGAATGATTTGGATGTCGAGGGCAAAGGCGTGACAGAGAGGTTGCTCGGCAATTGGAGCAGGGGCGTGGCCGGGGACTCGTGGAAGGTGTCTGTCCTCTCCGGGAATATCAAAGTCAGAAGCGCGGTATGGTCGACATCACTGGAAAAAGGAGCGTTTGGAACCTCCGCCTGCCAGTTCCAGTCGGACTGAGGGCCCGCATAGAGTCGTCTACTGCCGGCAGTGAGTGATGACCAGTCTGCCTTTGCCACAGACTCAGTCTTGTCGAATATACTGTCTTCCAACAGACTGCTATATAAGGAGCTAACCAGCAAGGCGACAGCAGCCACTGTGTGTATAGGATGCGCCGATGCAAGCCGGGAGAGGGAGAGCAATCCAGGTGTGATCTTCTCCTTGAACCATGACGGAGTCGTCTGAGACGACACCGGCTGGTCCACCTGGGAGCGCGAGGATATAAGTGAGCCAGCCATCCTCTGCAACAACAGAAGAGGGTGTCTTGAGTCTCACGTATCAGCACTCACTCAGAAGAAGGGAATTGAGTAGTTGAAGTAGAATGAATCAATTGACTGCCCCCCGAAATTAGGGGAATAAGATTAGGGGTATAAGGCACAGATCATCAAAATTCGGCCGAGCAAAACTGACCGACAGAAGCAAGCATAGAATGAGCGCGTTCGTTCTCTCGCTCGCTCGGCCGATGAGTTAAAACTAAAATCTCACCCGTTTGGAGCAACAACAACAACAATGAAAACCTACTTACACAGTAGCCTAGCTGATCATCCTACTAGTCCACTTGCTTAGCTGTTAGTGAGTTAGTTACCCTTTGACCGAGTAGATACTAGCCCGTCTCCGCAATCGCCGACATGACTGGTCCATGCTTTTGTGGCACTCCCGTTATGGAGTGGATTATGGAGTACTACGGGTGTGGCAGTGCATTCATCCATCATCCATCTGAAGCGGAAAAAATGTTGCCTAAAGTATTCCAAACCAAGGTTAGACCGGTAGAAGTTATGTCTCGCTTTTTTGTGGACCGATCTCGACTAGTTACTAAGTTAGATATGTCTGTCCGTCCGCGCGCCCCGAGAATCACCGCTAGTTCGATGCTTTGTGTAGCTTAGCTTAGCTCGTCATTAGTGTAGTAGTTGTTCCGGGATCGGGGGGGAAGGCTGAGCTGGGCTGGGTAGTTAGATGGGTGGTTATGCGTCAGCCTAAATGTTAACTAAATGGTTAGTTACTTAGCTTGATAGCTAGTCAATTGTTAGCTAATTGGCTGCTGGCAGCCTGGCTGGGATTGGCCGTTTCGGGGGTTAGCTTGGACGTTGTTGTTTAGACTATATTGATGTACTACTCGGAGAATGGTGCTGTTTTCGGGGCTGGGTATCTAGTATGGAGTGGCTATTGTTTGCTGTGTTTGTGTGGTATGCTGTGACTCTGCTGTTTTGGTAGTATATGGATGTGGGTGTGGTCACGTCTCAACGCTCAAGCAACTAATGACAGGAGTAAATGGGTAGATAGATAGATAGATAGATAGATATCTACATGCTAAGCTTCTCAAACATACATACAATATACATAACTCACAACACACAACTACACTTTAATCTACTCTATCAATTCCCCTCTAACCCAGCCGTAACACCATTAACATACTCCGCCGCATCCATCCCTAACCTCGCCAAATCTACACCCCCCTGCCCGGCCATTGCCCGAGACATTGCGCGGACAACTTCCTCCTCCTCCCAAATCGACGTAGGCGGCACAGCACCCTCCTCATCACCATTCTCTCCCCCGCCTACAACCGTACCCGCCTTCATGGCCGGATTATCCACATTCATCGCGACCACCGTGCGCCAATACGCCTCATCCCGATCCCTAAGCATCTTATCCCTGACGACCGCATTCCTCGCCACACTAACAGCATGCAACTTCGATGTGGATCCCGAAAGCGCCCCCAACGACGCAGACACAACCTGATCGACCTGTTCTGCCTGCGACGGCGGAGTGAAGAAGAATCTCCGTGTAGCGGAGAGCCAGATTAGCAGGGCGCATACCCCGTCAAAGATGGCGAATAGCAGCGGACGCAAAAGTCCGATCTGGTAGTATGAGCTAGATGGGACTGCTACGCCTGCGCGCACAGCCGCGGACGCGTACGCCATCGGGTCGTAGGACATGACCACGTAGATGTCTAGGAGAGTGAATGCAATGCCCATGATGGAGAACTCCTTGCGCCATTTACTTGCGTCGGAGCCGGCGAAGGTCGAGGAAGTTATGAGGCCGATTGTGGCCATGTGGAAGAGGTGAGGGAGGAGGACGTTGAAGGGGAGGTGGTAGATGGCGTAGGTGGTCAGGTTGTCGAGGGAGCAGAAGGCGCAGTTGGTTAGGGTTTCCGGGCCGAAGCGGAGGTATACCTTGCGGGCGAGGGTAGAGGTGAGTTTGGACTTGAGGAGAGTGTCGGATGGAGTGAGGGATTCATCGGGGCGGAGACGCGCGAGGCGCGAGAAGATGATGTCGGTTGATGTGGTGAGGCGGGAGTTGGTGAGGGTGAAGATGCTGGGACTGGGCGCGTGCGGGTTGAAGGGCAGGCTGAGGCAGAAGAAGAGGGTGATGGTGAGGAAGAGGACGTTCAAGGCTCGACTGGCATCTTGGGGAAGAGGACGTGGTGGTGGGCGGCTGGAGAGGGCGACGCGGAGGGTGCGGTAGTAGTTGATGGCTCGGGGGATGATGATGGGCGCGAAGAAGATGAGGACGGATTTGATCCTGGGGAGGTGTAGAGGTTAGTGGTGAGTCGGGATGGGAGGGGCTGGTAGAATGAGTGCGTACGTTGAGAATGAGATCGTTATTTCACCCATCTTTGCGGAGAAAGGCGATGGCGCATTGCAGTTCAATGGTAATGGGATATCCAGATTCAGGACGGTACAAGAAGCGGAAGTTGGCCTCAAGCGGGCTTATCTTATCGCCGGTGGGCGCTAAAGCATGTTTTCCTACTGGTCAGGCACGCGGATCAGGGACACTGCTCAACACAATAAACTTCCGATCTGGTTTTACGGCGCATGGAGCAGATCGTCGACTCAGATTTAAAATAGGATTTGAATTCAATCAATGATTTGTGGTAAAATGAAACATGATTAAACGATTGATATTGCAAGTAGAAATGCAAACCCCAAAAATCAAAACGTCTGCTCTGATCTGGAGTAACCGATCTAAGTCTATACAACAAACGTAGAAAAGGATCCTTTGTAAACAGAAGCAGATAGTTAATTGTGTTCTTTTCTAGAGCTATCTAACAGAAAACAGTAGAAGCATCTTTGTTATATCTTAATTAGAAAGATACATACACTGCAGTCTGCTGCTTCGCATAAGTTATTATCCTCAACGGATAACAATAATAATAAGTATTTAAACGCGAGTAGAAAAATATAATAAGTAAAATATATTATAAGCAGGTAACAAAGCATAAATAAATAAAAGTATTATTATAAGTGAGTAGCAAAGCGTAAATAAGTAAGAAAATATATAAGATATATATAATAAATAAGAAAACATGTAAGATATATATATATAAGAAAAGTGATAAGGATAAAGATTCAGCTTTATTTAACAGTATATAAAGCATCTTGGATAATTTTCTTGCTGATAGTATTATCTAGATATAATATTATAGCTTCTCTAACTATTTTTTTTATAATTAAAAACAGATTTAAGTCTTAGAGTTTATTCCTGAAATATACCAAATATATAATAAGATTATTTATTTACTATTATATATTTATTATATTTTAGATTATTTTAAGAACAGGACAGGTCCAGGCAATATTAGTATTATTTATAATTATTAAAAAGTTAAAGTTAATTATCCCGGAAGAGCCCATAACTAGTTTATAAAAATTATATAAAATCTTATCAGCTATAAAAATTATTTTATTTCTTAAATTAACTAGTATAATATTAACCAGAAAGTTAATAATTATAGAATACTTTATCTTGATAAAGAAATTTATAATTATATTTAGAATATAAAAGTAGCTCTATTTAGTCTAATTAATATTATAAATATTTATTAGTTATTTAGTAAGAGTGCCAGTATTAATTATAATTATTTTATATATAATTATCTATTTTATAGAATATTTATAATTAATAATCTAATTCTTATTTTTACACGCAAGATCTTTATCTAATATATAATAACTGTTAATAATAAGAAAATAATAAATATTTTTTTTTTAATTATACTGTTAGATCTTGTAGAATATAATTAATTTATAATTTTTTTTTTTAATAAAATTAACTGTTTAATACTGGCTATAAATAAAAATAATAATAATAATATTATTATATAAAATAATATAAATCTATATATTTATAAAATAAATATATATTAATAGTTTAATGTTATAATTAAGATTAATATTTACTGGCCAGTATACTTATAGCTTTAATTATTATTTAATAATAAATAAATCTGATTTTTCTTTATTAAATAAGATATTTAGAGCAGACAGTATTTTATAATATTAAATTAATAAATTATAAAAATTAATACTAATAATTTTTATAAATTTCTTGTTAATATTAGTTATTTTATAATATAAGATTCTTATTATATTATTCTTATTATCACTGTTAGAGGGGTCATTAGAAAATAATATATTATAAATAGAAAAGATATTATTTTACTTAAAAAAAATAGATTAAAATAAAGATTTAAAAAGGAATTAAAGATAGAAGAGATTAAAATAATATAAAAAAAAAATAAAATAATAAAAGAAAATAAGATTACAGTTAAGATAAGGTAAAAGTTGAGATAAAATAAGAGTTAAAATAAGATAAAGACTTATAATAAATTATATAGTATATTAAATTCCAGTAGAATTAATTAATTAATTAGTAAGTAGAGAAATAAGTAAAAAAAAATAAATAAAATTAATAAAAAGAAAATAAGTAAAATTAGAAAATAATAAATAAATATAAAAATAAATATAGATATAACAGCTTTTTATATATAATAAAGTATTTATTATTATTATTAATTTTTCTAGTATATCTTCAATATCTCAGGAATATTTTTTTATATATTATTTAATAATTTCCAGATCTATTTTCTATTTTTCTATTATAATAATATCTTATTAATCTTGATTTATAAGATATAATTAATTTTATATTTTTTATAATTATTAATTATAATTAACAGGATTAAGATAATATCTGGCCTCAGTTATTTAAAGTTATTTTTATAAATTTATTTAAAATAAATAATACTAATAACTGGATAAATAATCTAATCTTATAATAAATATAATTTATATATTAATTAATTTATTTATTAAATAATATTAAATAGACTTTATTTAATAGAAAACAGTTTAGTTAAATTTAGTAATATATATTTAATTTTTATTTTTTAGATAACCTTCAGCTATATCTTATTTTTAAATTTAATTAATTTATAATATTTATTAAAGATATTGGTTATACAGATTTATATAAAAAATAAGATATCTAATATTACCTGGTAAATAATATTATAATTTTTAATAAAAAATATAGCTTGATTATCAGGAAATCTGAGTAAGTATAATATAAGATATAATTAGAACTTATATAAAATTTTAAAAGAGAAAATATTAATTATATTAAATAAAAGTATATTAATATTAAGTTATATTTTATTTAAATATTATTTTTAAGATAATTTATATTATCCTATTATAAAATAATATAATATAATAATAATTATCTAGTTTATCTTTTCTGCCTGGCCATCTGTATTAAAATAATATATAATTATTAAATAATATTAAATATATATTATTTCTATTAACTTATATTATTAATTACTTATAAATTTACTATTATAATCAGAAATAATTATAATAGATAAATCCTATTTATAAATAATTTTATTTTAAATAATTATAATCTAGTATAATATATCTTAATCTTTTTATTTTAGTAGTAAATAAATAATATATATAAGCTTATTTATAATTATAAATATAATATTAAAATTATTATTCTTAAATAAGCTAATTATAAAATTTATAATAATAATATAAAATAATTAACTAGATATTTCTATAAGCTGTATCTAGTTATAAAACTTATAATTATTATATATATTTTAAATATATATAAAATACTATAGTATATAATACTGGAGATCTTTTTTAATATATAATATAAAAAATTTTTTATAAAATAGTATATATAATTTATTTATACTGGGATAACTATATTTATTATAATATATAATAAATATTTTTTTATTTAATATATATAGTATATAAGGGCGTAGCAGGTCATATTATATATTAAAAAATATATTATTATATAATTTAAAATTATAATATATTAATATTTTTAATATATTAGACTTAAAATTAAGTTAGTTAAAAATCTTTATAAAGATATAGTCAGAGATAATATATTTATATAATTTTTATTAAAAATTAAGATTAAATCTGAGATATTTAATAATAATATATAGATTAATATTTTAGATTAAATAATAAAAAGCCTATATAATATCCAGAAATAGAAGATTAAAATTATATATATTTAATAAGAAATAAAATAATATATCAGTATTAGAATATAATTATTCTTTTTAATATAATATAATTATTTAATTAAAATAAGATATTAAGTACAGAATCCAGTAATTTAAATAAGTATTATATAATTTATTTATAATTTAAAATATATTAATTAATACAGAGTAATCTATTATAATTATAAAAGTAATTTTATTTATATATTAAAATAATTTAATTAAAGTCTATATAAGAGCTGTATATTTTAATTTTATTATAATATAATTTTATTCTGTAAAAAATAAGGCCTTTAACAGATATATAATAAAATATTTAATTTTATTTATATTAGTCTAGTAAATAATAATTCTAAAATCTTATTTTTTATTTTTATCTACATAAAATTTAAATAGTTTAGAAAAGTTAGAATATATAAATATTAAAGTAATAATTAATTAATCTCTTATTATATTCCATGCTTATATACTTTGTATAATTAATTAATATAATATATTATTATTATTAAAAATAAAAATAAATATTTAATTAATAAATATTTTATAAGTACAGCTGCTTCTTAATCTTGAATATAATTATAAAATCTTAAATTTATATAATAGCTCAGCTATAACTGCAAAGTATTTAATAAAATATTAATAATAATTAAAAAAAATAATACCAGTCTCAAGACTTTTAATTATTAATAAAAATTATATATAATATACAGCTATAATTTTATTATTTATTATAATTATATCTAGATATAAAATATAATAATTAAATAATTTAACTAATAGGTATATAAAATAATATTTTATAAGAAATAATATTATTTTATTAGTTTAAAGAAGGTCAAGAACTAAATCTAAATAATTTAAATACTTATTTAGAGAATAATTATAGATAATAATATTATTAATATATATTAATATAAAATTCTATAAATAATAATTTAATATAGATTTTATTTTTATTTAAAAGAATCTGGAGAAAAAGACAAGTCTTATAAATATAATAATTAATTATTTATATTCTTAATATAATATAATAAATATTATTTTTTAATAATTTTTATATTTTATAGACTATTAAAAATAGCTTTTAGTAATATTTAATAATATAAAAATAATTAAATTATCTAGAATTTTTAATATATTATCTTATTATAGCAGTAGATAAATATTCAGGATTAAGTATATATTAATATATTATAAATTAATAATAATATAAGATTTATTATGCTGTCAGATAATGAAGACTAATAAAAATATAAAAAAAAATTTATTAAGAAATATTTTTTTAATTTATTCTATTTTTTATAAGAGATTTAAGATACTGTCTATTATTATATAATTTTTATATATTAGAAAATATAGATTCTATTTTAGATCTCTAATATTATATTTATTATAAAATAAAATTATTATTTTTATGCTAGTAAAATATTTAAGCTTTAGTTAAAATAATAAAAAATATTTATTTAATATAGTTTTTATATAGAAAGTATATTTATCTTTTTATATAAATAATATATCAGCATTAGCTAGTAAGGTAAAATTAAATTTAGAAATAATTATAAATATTTTAATATTATTAAGATTAATATTATCCAGTGTCTTGCTAAAATTAATTAAAGAATTATTATTAATATTAATTTCTGATTTAATTATAAATTATATAATATATATAATAGCTGTTATTATAATTACTGATCTAAGATTTAATATATATTTTATAAATTATTTATAATATATCTAAATCTGGCTTTTGTCTAGATTTATGTAGAATAATATATAATTATTATTTATTAAAAATACTCCAGGCAAGCTGCTAAATAAGTTAATATTTTATTTAATTTATAATACTGGCTTAAGTTATAATAAAATATTATCTAGAATATAGTAAGAATATATTATAGATAATAAATAATTTATTTTTAATTTAATTATAATATTTTGTCCAGCGTAGACACTGTACTTTTTCTTTAATATAAAATATATTTTTTATATTAATTTGAATAGAATAGAATAGGTATTCTGAAATTATATAAGAGATTTAAGAAAATTAATAATAATATTATTTATATTATAAGTATTTATATTAAATAAAATATTAATCAGGACTTATTCCAGTACTAATATCTTTATTTTTATATATCTTTTTACTAAAAAAATATATAATAAAACTATTTTATTAGTAGTGATATTTGAGTCTAGTATATTTAATATTATAGTTTAATATTTAATAATTACTCTTGGAAAATATTTATTTAAATAAATATATAAGATATAAGTTAAATCAGATCCTGTATCTAGATAAATAAATATCTTATTATATATATTAAATATTATTATATATAAGATAAGTACTTGTAATAACTATTTTATAAAAATAGTATATAAAATATAGTTATTCTTATTAAAAATAGATATTAAAGATTTTATTTTATTTTTAAGGTTTTTTATTCCTGAGGAGAATATTAGTTTTTTATTTAAAAGAAATTAGATTCTGAGCTGAATTCTAATAAATTCTTTAAATTAAAATTAGATTTATTATTATCTAGTTTAATTCTCTATTTTATTAGATATATATAGTAATTATAATTAAAATATTTTTAATTTTAGTAATTATTATTATAGTAGCGGCAGGGTCATAATAACTAAACTTTAATATTATAATAATTTTCTAATAGCTTTGCTTTTTCAGTAATATTAAATAAATTAATTTTATTAATATTATTTTTATTAGTTTAATAGTTATTTTTATTATTATCTACCTATTTAGATTTTATATAATTTTTTTTTATTATATATTTATTATTATTATTTCATATCTATCTTATTTATATATAAATAATATTTAAAAATCTCAAGTATTTTATTTTTTATTAGTTATATGAGATAAGCAAGATTATTATTAAAATTTTTTTATAATTTATTTTTCAGGATTTTTTTATTTATTATACTGGTAGCTTATAAAAGAAATATTTTTTAAATAAAATAATTAGTAAGTAAGAGATTATCTGCTTTTTTAAATTTAAATTTTAATTATTATATTTCTTATTATACTTTAATAGCTGGATACTTAAATTTATATTTAAGTTTTTTATACTATATTTTAATCTTATAGATTATCTGGTTCTGGAATATTTTAAACAGTTTAGTATATTATATAAAAATCTAGTTTTTCAGATAAAATAAAAGAATATTTAATATAAATTATTATCTTTTCTGAGCCACAATAATTTAAATTTATTAAATAAAGAATCTGATATTTATTATTTTTAGATTAAATATTATTATATTATTAGAATTTAATTAATAAGGATAATATTCTGCAGCATAATAATTATTAAAATAATAATTAAAATTAATATAAGATTAGTTATAATTTTATTTATTATTATATTTATCTTACCTGTTATAGTCAGGATAAGAAAAATTTATTTAGATAAGATATATATTTAATATATAAAAAGTATTTTAAGATTAGCTACTTTTAGTATAAAGACTATTTCTTAATATTAATTATTTATTAATAATATTCTAGAAGAAGCTTAAATTTATTTATTATTTATAATAAAATCCACTATATTTAAAATCTTATACTAGATAAAATATACTAGATTATTATTATATTACTCTTTCTTGGTTAAGCTATTCTTATAATATTTATTTTCTATATTATATTTATTTTTAATAAATTATATAATTTTAATCAGATTATTTAAGTATTCAATTAAGATCTAATACTTATTATTATAATCTTATAATCTTAGTATTCTGCTTTTCAGCTTATTAATAACAGATATATTATTTTTTATATTCTTTTTCTCTTATATTTATTTTATTAGTCTTATATATATTTAAAATATTATACTTATTTAATATACAGCAAGAAGATCTATACTTAAATTTTACTATAATAATAAATAATTTTTTAATAATATATTTAAATTAAGAAGAGTCAGTGTTACTGATATTAATTATTATATAAATTTTCTAGTATTGGCTTCTGTTCAGTATAGATATAATTCTAGATATTTTATTAATATTTATTATATATAATTAACTTGTAAAAAGAGTTATTAAATCAGATATACTAAGATTAGATATCTTATTTATCTAGCTGTATTATTATATATAATATAATAAGATTATAATTTATTTATAAACTTTTATTATCTGAGAATTATACAGACAGAGAATATTATTATTTCAGGTATTAGATTTAATTAAATTACTTATATTATCTCTGGTGTTGTCTCCTGACTTATTATAGATTTCTCTAATATTAGAAAAATTAGAAATAGCTTCATGTGGATTTATAATATCTGCTATTTTCTTTTTAATATATAAAATATAATATTATTATTAATTTTAGACTCAGAAATTACTTTTACAGAAGTTTAAATTTAATAAGTTTAAAATTTAATATAATAATATCTGATAAGGTGGCTTTCAGTATATATAATAATAATTAAAATTTAGATTAAGAAAATTCTAATTTTCCATAGAATATTCAGAGGGTGTTAAGTAGTATAAAAATAATAAATAATTTTTTTTAAAAGAAATAGATAAATATGCAGTATAAAAATAATAATAAAATAATATATTTTTATAATTATAAGACATAAATTTAATACTTATAAGAAAACTACTATTTAAAATAATCTTATTATTTAGACTTATTAAAGATATAAATATAATAATATTTATTTATTATACTAGCAGTTATACCTAGCAATTATAAAGAATATTAATAATATACTACCACAGAAATATTTGCAGCAAAGATATTTAATTAAGATAGTCCTGTTATTTAAACTTATTAAAAACATAAATACAGTAATACTTGTTTATTATATTAACAGTTATACCTAGTAATTATAAAGAATACTAATAACACACTGTCACAGAAATACTTGTAATAAAAATACTTAATAATACTTATAATAAAAATATTTAACAGCACTTGCGGCGAAAATACTTAATAGTACTTATAATAAAAATACTTATAACAGAAATATTTAATCTTCTTAAAAATAGTATAAATCTTCTTCTTATACTTCTTACCTTTACTATATAAATAAAATACTAGATAAAAAATAGACTTCTTCTTTTCTAGATCTTAGACTATAATACTCTTAATAAAGATCTGTATCTTGATAAGATTTAATAAGAATCTCAATAAAATTTATCTTTCTTATAATGCTTGCTAAACAAGACAAATAAAATAAATTATATATTTTTATAGACTACAATATATTACACAGGAGAGATAAAGATACTCTGAGAAATATTAAAATATACTACTATATTACTCTAATCTAGAGTAACCAATCTAAGTCTATATAATAAATATAGAAAAGGATCCTTTGTAAACAGAAGCAGATAATTAATTATATTCTTTTCTAGAGCTATCTAACAGAAGACAGTAGAAGCATCTTCATTACATCCCAATCGGGAAGGTACGTACGCTGCAACGTCCCCATTGCCTATGCTCGCTAATTGCCATACTGTCAACGCCAACGCAAATGATGTCCCCGCATTTGAACTCCTTGTCGTGTCGTCGCAAAAGCACATTGTCTCACTTTGTTTTCTTAGACATGCGATGACTGCATTGCCGGGTGATGAGCAAGATCGGGAATAGTCATTCCTGTGGAGTCCCTCGAGTACTTCGATGACGCCGCATCGTTTATGTTGATAGGATTGACTGGGGAAGATATCTTCAAAGGGAATCGCGTGTGTCGCATAGACATCTGCCTTTTCAACGAGCTTTGTGGACTGTAGGTAGGCAAAGTTTCCTCCCTCTTCATACTTAGCTGGAATGAACGCTGGCTGCCATTGCGCGACATCACTTTCTGGGGGGCCACTGCTCCATAGACCCGCACATGTCGTGCACTGACACCAAGGTCGCTGTCGGCGAAGACAAAGCTCTGTATTCCATACTATCAGCGTTGCGCTCACTAAATCCGAAGTTCGACTTACCGCAATCACATTGATCACGCTCATGATCATGGCTAGAATGCCAGCAGAGAGCACAATCCTCCAGAATGCCATTCCAAGAGATTCCTGGCTGGTGGCGTTCGTGTTTAGGTCTCCCAGCACTCCAACTCCCAGTATCAGCATCGCTATCGCCAAAGTGATGAACCCGGAGTTCTGCCCCAATAATGGCCAGTTGCGGTCGAAGTAACCGCGGAGAAAGGGAAGCTCGGAGATGATGAGGAATACTGTTATGTCAAATTGTTAGCCATCTAGTACAGTATCTGGAGCAAAGGCTACTTACTACTAACGCCTGCTGTGGCGACGTGGGAGACAGCCTCAAAAAAGAAAAACGCTGTCAACAAGTCAATCTTGACCAGCATGACCACGCTGGCGGCAATGATGTCCAGAAACACAATGATGTTGATGACACGAATGGCGTTGAGAATCACGTATCCTGGGCCAGCCAGGGATTCTTTCAACGAAGCCATCATGATTTTGGTGTTTAGATCAGCGGCTCAGCTGCCCGAAAGCTTGAACTTTTTGTGACCAGTATGAAAATAGGTGATTGTATCTTAAGAAATTATCGAGTTGGATATCCGTACTGATTGTGATGCACCTTTATACTCTGCAACAAAAACTTGTAGATTGAAAGGAATGAGTAGTAGGGACTGACCAGCAGTAAAGTGCTAATTGATATGAGTTAAGAGCAAGGAAAGAAAGAACCACGAGGTCAACTCGCGAGTTAAAGAAAGAACGCGGACCCAAAGAGTTAACGAGAGGATGAAGAACAGCCAGAGGAAGTTATTATCTGTCAGATCTACAAATGCCGGACAGTGTTCTGGTCAAGCGGGACTGAAATGCCCAACAAAGACAAGAATAGACACAATAGGCGCGAACCTGAGGCTGAAACACTTTCGACACGATTTTGAATGAACAATAGCCATTCATTCTGGCCCTTAGAAACACTCGTTACCTACTTCGGCGGCATTTGCCCTTTTCCAGGTCCCTGACTCGATCAGTGTTTCTCTCTCCTTGGACTTCCTGATGGATCCCTCCCGAGTCAAAAGCCTACACGAATACAGAGCGCTTAGGATCCTCCACTCAAGATTAGCCATCGTTTCGCATACCCAGTCATATCGAAGAATAAAGATAGAAGCTGAACCAGAGAAGTGAGTAGGATGTCAGGTTCAGCCCACCAAAAAATGCTCTTTTAGCATCCACCGCTTCACAGATTTGGTGGTGCTACTATACTATCTACTAATAGACAAGGACGGGAAATGCCTGTGTTCAAGCGTGGCAGAGCAAGACTAGCGCCGAGGTGTTACCAGTTCGGTTGCCACCAGTACTTCCCACAATATTTATAGAAATGCACTGTGTAAGCGCTTGCGACGAGAACAATTGTAGCCTGACTGCGCCCGCTCCGGGTATCTCGGCCTATAGACAAATACGTCGGATGGAGTGGTCGGTGTTTAGGGTGTTTAGTTGCAGCCGTCCTCTCCAAAACGACGCTAATACTAGATTAGTGCTTTCCTCCCACTTAGTCCTACCTTCCTATTCGATTGCATCTCTGCCATACTTTTGAGCATCTACACCCACCCTCCTCTGCAAAATTTACAATTACTATAATTTTGGAGATTATCTATAGATCAAATATTCAGGAGCCTTGTGGGGGCGGGGGGCTCGAAAGACCTACAGTAAGTGTTAAGTGTTCTGCCCCGTTGCTCATACATGCAACGTGCTAAAAGAGTAGATCTACAGGGATGTTGGACGCTACATGTCTTTGTCCAATCATGCTGGCAACACAGCCGCCCACGGTACCCCCTTGACAAGCTGAACATACGCGGCGCAGCAGCTCGCATTGATTAGTTAAGGAAGGTCGCAACGGCCTTAATGAGGGGAGGCCCCGAGCCTTAAGGGTCATTCCGAATTATGAAGGGCAACGCAACAATTCACCACCCAGAAAGGGTTGGTAGTAATTCAAGCCCAGTGAAAGAGCAGGATTGATATCATGACGGTAGGGTCTTTGTTCGCATGCCGATAGAAAAGGGTTTAATAGCATTCTAGGGCGAGTATTATTTGCGTATATTGTCCGCCGGCGCAGATCCCAATATCGAGTAAGTCATTTCACCGGCACTATGTCTGCTTGCTAACCGACAGTAGCATTGTCGCCGTTCATGGGCTCAACCCCAAAAGCAAGAAAAATCATGCCGAGAAGACCTGGGAGTCGAATGGGAAGCTATGGCTCAGGGATTTTCTTCCCAAGCAACTGCCACGAGCCAGGATTTTCCTCTTCAGTTACAACTCTAAAGTTGCAATCCAGTCATCCGCAGCTGGCGTGCGAGAGCAGGCACATGTCCTCCTTGACCGCTTAAGACTGGAAAGAGAGGTAATCAACAGCAACTGTACCACTGGATCTGTCAAAGAAGCTTACATTGCCTGCAGAAGTGTGAACATCGACCCCTGCTTTTCATTGCCCATAGCCTGGGAGGGATTGTTGTCAAAGAGGTATGAAGCTTCTCAGCTAGAAGTTGTTTCTGGGCTGTCTCTTATGGTTCAATGCCAGGCGCTTGTACAAGCCAAACTCAGCGCAACGTATGGCTCGATATGCACCTCGACCTTCGGAATCGTTTTCTTCGGTACGCCACATCGAGGGACGCACCTGGCACGTGTGGGAGGCGTGGCTGCAAAGTTCGTGAGGGCTCTACTAGGAACAGCGAGCAATACCCTACTGAAGGCCCTTTCAAAAGGCAGCCTTTACGCCCTGGAGCTGTCTGCGAACTTTGACAAGCTTCTTGAAAACTACAAGTATCTGAGCTTTTATGAGACCCTACCATTCAAGAGCATCGGCATAGTACGTATTCCAGGACTTGACTAGATGTTGGCACTAACAAGACACACTGCTCAAATTAGGTTGTGGAAAAAGATTCTGCTGTTCTTGGCTTGCCTGACTCCCGTGAGAAAGCGATCGCATTGAATGCCGACCATGAAGAGATTTGCAGATTTCACTGCGACAAAGACGATCGATATCAATATGTGTCTTCGCTAATTGTCGAAATGGCAAACTCAGGGACGGAGACGCGCCAGTTAACCAGTTGCGTTGATGAATCAGAGTCCACCCTCGTGGCCGATGAAGCCGACCCTTGCTTCTGTAGGTCCTATGCATTACTACATATATGAAATACTGGAAACCGGCTTACACCAACCGGACAGGGATGATACCTTATACACGTAATCCCGGGTTTGTCGGCCGCGAGCACACATTAAGTCAGGTTATGGAGCGTATCATGCCACTCGGAAAGGTTCATTCGAGAGTAGCCTTGTATGGTCTCGGAGGTGTCGGGTAGGTTTTGCGGTTTCTACCAGGAAGCTTTTGACTGATAAAACAACAAGTAAAACCCAGATAGCCATTGAGCTGGCGCATCAAGTCCATGAAGCCCACCCCGACGCGTCGGTGTTCTGGATCCACGCAAACAGTATCAGCCGGTTCCAAGAAAGTTATTATCATCTGATTAAGGAATGCGAAATTGAGAGTCCAGAAGATAAACCACAAGACCTCATGCTTGTCAAGCAATGGCTAGAAAAGCAGTGTAAACGCTGGTTGCTGATTATCGATAACGCTGACGAAGCCTCATTCTTCACGTCGGATGGGCGTCAAGGACAAAAAACCTCGACCTCAGATAAGCATCTGCAAGAAGATTCTTCCATCGTCCAGTTCCTTCCCGACAGTCCATATGGCTCTATTCTCATTACGACCCGTAACCGAGCTGCTGGTGTCAAATTCGTTAGGGGTATTGGCCGAAACATGCTCGAGGTGGATACTATGACCAAAGAAGAGTCGAGATGCTTGATCAAATCTGCTTTGAGTGGCAATTATCCGACAGAGTCGGACATGGATGAGCTCGCGGAGATGCTCGACTATTTACCGTTGGCAATTATGCAAGCCGCTTCATTCATGGAAGAAAATGTGCTCACTGTGAATGAATACATCAAGCTGCATAATGACAGCGATGAAACCAAAATGAGTTTACTGTGCGAGCCCTTCGAGACATTAGGAAGAGACAGCGAAACCCCTAATGCTCTTGCTACCACTCTGATCGTTTCTCTGGATCATATCAATACAAAGGAGCCGAACGCCATCGAGGCTCTTTCCTTTGTTGCTTTCCTTGACCAGCACAACATCCCATCAAGCTTGATGGAACAGAAGGTTGTCGGGCCGCTTGACCTGACAAAAGCGCTGGGTACACTTAAGGCGTTCTCGCTTATAATAGCAACAGGAAAGGGCCAAAACTTCTCTATCCACCGGCTCGTACAGCTTACTGTGCGGAAATGGCTAATCATTGAGCACACCTTCGACGAAAGAGCAATTCAAGCCATGGATACTCTCGCTGAAGTCTACCCGAACGCTCAGTACGAGAACTGGGCTATCTGCGCTGATTATTTGCCTCATGCCGTATCAGTCCTCAAATTCATACCGGAGCTGCATGGGAAGCTGCTGCGAAGGAGGCTCTATCTTCAAGAAGGAATAGCATACTATTTGTGGTCGCAGGGTCGTGACGATGAGGCAGAGAAGCTGGATCTCCTCATCGTGGAAGAGAATAAGAGAGAATTTGGTATAGAACATCCAGAAACATTGGAGAGCATTGCAGGTCTCTCCTCAACATACGCAAATCAAAATCGACTTGCCGAAGCCGAGGAACTAGATTCATTTCTTGTTACGAGCTACAAACGGCTTCATGGGCCCGACCACACTTTGACCCTGGGAAGTATGCTTTCTCTAGCATCTATCTGGAGACAACAGTATCGGTATGAGGAAGCAGAACTCCTCTTTCAAGACGTGCTCAAAACAGCCAAGTCCGTGTACGGAGAACAGCATGAGGAATCGATAAATGCCATTGGCCATTTAGCGACACTCTACTATGACATGGATGAGTATGAAAAGGCCGAACCTTTCAAACTTATAGATTGGAAGTGGCACAATGAGAATCTTGGTCCAGACCACGTCTGGACTCTGGGCGTTGCAGAAAATCTATCAGCAATTTATCGCGGGCTGGGCAAGCTACAAGAAGGAAAAGAGCTGGCTTTCAAGACGCTTCAGATGTGTGAAAAGAACTTGGGCCAGGATTATTCGACGACAAGGGCTTGCAGACATACACTGATGAATATCTACCAAGATCTCAAAGAGTGGCAAAACGCCGAGGAGTTGTGCTTGCGGCTTCTGGAAGATGAGTCAAAAACGTATGGACCTACTCACTTTGACACACTCGACAGGAAGTCGCAACTATGTGGGATATATTGGGCAATGGGCGATATTGAAAAGGTTAAACAGTTGGACGAGGAACTCATCAAAACCGCCAATCGTGTGTTCAATCCAGATCATCCTTACACTCTGAAATTCACGGCCCTATCCTGGTATCGCCAAGGCAAAGAAGACAAGGCAATACAATTGATAGCAAAGGCTACAAACAAGATGGAAGTATTGCTAGGCCCCTTTCACACAGAGACTCTAGCGTCACTCGGGATATTGAGGGGCATGTGTGAACCTGAACGAGATGCAGTAGAGATACTGTTGGAGGTCGAGCGGCTTGGCGACTGACAGAAAGCAATCATGTGTAAGAAGAAGTACAAGGCGCCTATCCGGCGAAAAAACGGGCAAGCCAGGAATAATGGCTTAGGATTCTATATGTTGTCCAATGAGTTCTTACAAGATCATTTACTCTGGCTCAAGGGGTAGCAGTCCAACTCAAAACGGCAGTCAAGCGGGTGCCACCTGAATAGGATATTCCGGTGGCGGCGGCTCGGCGGCCTTCTGAGGCGGAAAAACCTTCGATGCCCGAAACTCTGCATATGCGAACAGCAAGCACCCTTCGATACTCTTCTCGATCCCCCTCATTATACTACCTTATATAGGGAGGCGTGTATATAACGAAAAAGAGCCCAACAACTCACTTGTCGTACGTGAACTACCAACAATGGCCCGTGGTAACCAGAGAGATCAGTCTCGCGCGAAGAACGAAAAAAAGAAACAGGAGCTGCTCAAGGTAGATTTCTGCTTGAATCAGCAATTTCCCCTTGATTACTGACAAACTTCTGCTGCGTAGAGCCAAAAGAAAGCGGTGGGCAAGGGCGGTATACTGGGCAAAAAGGAGAACGATGCTGATAAGATGAGAGCGAAACAAGCGTTGGGTATGTAGGCTCTGGTCTGCTGATTTTGTGCCACTTTTTGATCACTATCTTACTGACTCTCTCTATCTTCTTTTTAGCCGATCAGCGGAAAGAAGCTGAAGCACTTGCAGCAGCCAAGAAGAAGTAATGATTCTCTGTATTCGCCCACGTTGTATAAGTCAGCCCGGAACGTCCTACGATCGTCAGATATCGCATAGCCCTCGTCTACGATTTTGGTTATGCATTCTACCAACTTGTATAAGTCCATTCGGAAGGCTGTTCTCTGGGCGCCCAGACTGGATATGGTTGATATTGGGACGATTTTAGGACCTGCAATCTGACTTGGCTGGCTTTATCAGATGGGTGTACGTTGCAGATACATGTGACAAGACAATGGCATTTAGCGAGGCGTTCTATCAAGCAGCGTTTTAAGTTTGCATAAAGATGGCGCATACTAATGGTGCAACAAACCTGTGATATATAATACATAGTGTCTACCCTACATCTACCTCGGGCTGCCGTCACCTATACGGCTACCCGCCTGCTGACCAGCAACCCAAGCAGCTCTTGCTCTTTCCAAGCAGGCCTTCCACCCGTCTGCAGCCCCAACTTCAGACAAAGGCAGGTATGCTAATGCATTCGACGGCGTCCTGCATTGGGCCTTTTCTGAGGCTCCTACGCCTATCATCTTTGTCGCCAAATCCACAAACGTCCAGATGCTCTCGCCTTCCCAACCAACATTCAATGCGAAACGCAATACCCTGTCAATACTGTCTGCTTTGGTCTTTTCATCACGGGCCCAGTCTAGTAGGCGCAAAGTGAACATCCAGCCGGAAATGTCACTGGGGTGTGCGATACACCAGTCCAGCACTTCTGGTATGAGCAAGGCAGCTAGACGCGCAGAAACGTCCCCTTGATCATCATCACAGCTCGATATGAGGTCGAGAAGCTGTCTTATATAAGTGAAGCCGTAGTAATTTTTTGGGTGTAGCTCTCCGGATCGGAGAACAACGGAAAGTTCCTTCTTTAGCACCTCCTGGTTTGACACGGTCTCCCTGTCATCTTCTCGCCTTGTCAACCTTTCACCGCCGTCAAAAAGCATCTGCCTCAATACCCATAGTCGGTGGTTATACAATGTCGGAGATTTCGTATGACGATGCAGTGGAGAGCAAATGTAGGTGGTCAATAGAGACATCTCCGTGTCCAATTCACGAGTGAGCATGTCCCGACAAGTATAGCCGGCGTCCGCCGAGCCAGCGCGCTGACTTAGGGCAGCCAGACGTCGTTTGCGCCAGCTGCATGCCGTCAGGTGTTCGCAATCAAAGAGGAGGATGACTTCGCTGGCATTTAGCACATCGTCTCTTCGTTTCTGTAGCAGGGATTCGTTGTCCGGGGCTTTGCGCTCGTCTTCATGACCACCGGCATCGGAAAAATAGAACGGCTCGCTTGATGCATCGAAGAATATTCTTCTAGCCGTTACGAACGCCTGAACCAGGTATTTCTTCGTAATTCCGACCGAGTTCCCATCTTGTAGCAGTGGACCAAGACCAGGCGGGAGTATCTCGATCTCTAGGACGTTGTTATCTTTGCGTCTAGCGGAGAATATTCGAGCGAGGTCATTGTAAGCAGCATTTCCGTCCGGAGGAGTAGACATTGAGAATCACCCGCCTTGCAGCATGGCGTACGAATCGTAGTAATAGCGGACGTTATGTTAATGTTGGAAAGGGACATGGTTTAAAGCTCTGGGGGGAAAATGAAAGTTGCCGCGCCGCGGCCGACGGGCGGGAAACAAACGTGACAACGTCATTTGCTGTTCTCACTCCATTCATTCATGGATGTCTTTTCTCTTTCAGCCTCAGCCTTTCTCTCTTTCTTTGTCTGCTCGCTCATTGTTAGAACTTCCCCGAGCTTGCTTTAGGTAACTTGCTCGTCTGAGGCAGGTCGCACGCACCACTCTCCGCGCAAGTCGGTCGGGCTTCGTGGTCTCTTTTCCGCCCACATCTCCGGGAACCAATTCGATCTATTCCTTGTTCTCTTTCCCTCCTACCTCCCCTCCGTCAATTGATCGCAGCCGACGTCTAGCCCATCATGCTGTCGCTTTTGTGGTCGGTTTTCTTCGTCCATGTCGCCATCTATTTGGTTAATACCATTGGCGCTAGCACGATTGATAATTTGGTATGTTTTGTCTCGGAGCTTGCTGGGTGGTGGCGGCCGTTTAGCTGTTATGTCTTGAGCTGTTCTCTCGCCCACCAAATGCCAGAGTTGAAGTAAGGCTGATGTGTACTTTCTAGCTATGGCTCCTCTACCTAAAGGTCCCGACCTCCACGTCGAAGAAATACAGAGAACAAAACCGACTTAAGCGCGAGGTCGTCCAGCTGAAGCGGGACATGAACAACACCAGCTCACAGGATGAGTTTGCGAAATGGGCGAAACTCCGACGGAAGCATGATAAGACTATGGAGGAATATGAGGCGATAAGTATGTTTGATTTCCGATCACAGTTACGGTCTATATATATGGGGCTTGGGGGAGTTGAGTTGGGGAGAAATGGCTAGTTGAAGAGAAAGAGTGAGCTAACAAAAGCGGGTTCAACAGACAAACAACTCAGTTCGCAGAAAACCTCTTTCGACTGGGGCGTCAAAATAGTTCGCTGGTTCGGTACATCTGGTCTCAAGTTCTTCCTGCAGTTCTGGTACTCGAAAACGCCTGTCTTCCATCTGCCGGAGGGCTGGCTTCCTTACTACGTGGCGTGGGTGCTGTCGTTCCCCCGTGCGCCGATGGGGTCGGTGAGCATCCAGATTTGGAGTAATGTTTGTGCGACGGCGATTACGACGATGGCGGAGGTGGTGACGGCTGTTTTGTTGCAGAGGGCTACTGCTGCTGCTGCGCCTGCTGCGAAGAAGACTCAATGAAGTTATGTGTATGTATGCTATGCTATGCTAATGGATGCATGGATGTTTTGAGCTACGTGGAGTTGGATGTGTAAAAATAAGATGGTTCTTTTGGAAGATAATTGATTCATATTTTTTTGACTTATGAAATAATGATGCGATGAGGGTATCAATAATGAATATGAAATGTATTTGTTCATCAGATAAAAAAACAATCGTTTATCGTCAACGACCCCATACCGTAGTAGGGGTTTCAGGGCTTGACTCTATGATTGGTATATCATCACACGAACAAAATCAAAACATCATCAAGAATGAAAATGGAAAGTAGGAGTAGTAGTAGAGTCCGGCTCCTTCGACAGAGCATCTGCGACGAAAGCCAAAAGATGAACCGAATCACCAAGGGCCCACAATCACCGCTTTCCATAAGCTACAGACTCGTAGAAAAAGAAAAAGAAATTGAACTCCTCGCCTCAAGAATGAGCCCCATTGAGTTACCCCCTAAATATTTCCCGACTAACGCTCCCCGACATATTTTCAGACGTAGGAGGTCGGTTCGAAGAAACATATAGGACGGGCAATCGCATGACTATCCAAACACGACGAAAGGCAACCCAAATAAAACCCCCCTCTCCAGCACTGTCCTGCACCAACCATTGTTACCCACAAGCCACCATAAAGTGACAAGTGATCGGGTACAGAGACAAACACTAGGAGGGGAATAGGGCGTATAAGCCGCTATCGAATTGCTTCTATGGCGGCGCGTTTCCGCATTGCCTGACTGGGCCCTACAAGAGGACGTTTAGACAGTCAGGATGTCCGGGGACTTTCTCCCAAAGCTGAGGGGGGAAAGAGAGAGTCGTGAAGACTGCTCTCTGTGTGTGAGCTTTGAATGCGATTCTTTGAGCGAGGAGTTGGGAAGAGAAAGGGAAAAGAGAAGAAATTCAGATTCGGTGCGTGGGTTTTTTTATAGCCGATTAGTCAGGGAGTGGAGCTGTGGGTCGTGGTAGGTGTCATGTGACTTTGGTTTTCTATGGTGTTGCGGGTAGTAGTGCCTGAGGCATGTTGACAATTTACAGTACTGAAAATGGGTGGTTATGGGAGAGGTTTACTGGACAGAATTATGAATCAAGAATAGCTTGTTGAAGCGAAAATAATGTCCCTAATTTTTCATGTACAATCGATTGAACTCCGGGTAATTCTTGTTGAATGCCATAAGAAATACAAAAGTAGTATATAAACCCCCAATCCCCTCAAGCCTTAGACTTGGCCTTGGTCTTCTTCTGGACCTTCTTGGCCTTCTGGGCGGCCGGGGAAGCAGTTTCTTCGGTGGTCTTCTTCGGGGTAGACTTCTCTGCCGACTTTGGAGTCTCCTGCGCAGCAGGGGACTGGGCAGCCTTCTTAGTCTTCTTGTTGGTCTTCTTAGGGGTATCTTCAGCGGGCTTCTCAGCCTTGGGTTCCTCAACCGGGGCAGCCTCAATGGCCTTGGCGGGTTCTTCAGCAGCGGGCTCAGAGGCTTCGATGGCCTTGGCCTCCTGGACAGGAACCTCATCCACGCTCTTCAGTTGCGGGATGTCGAGGTCGTAGCCCATGATAGCCTTGAGCTTCTCAGCCTTGGCGAGACGTCTCTTCTGCTCCCTCTCGATGCGCTCCGTCCACTGCTCTCTCGTCTTGCCCTTGTCAAGACGCTTCTTCTCGATGCGGTTCCAGGGAGTGCGCTTGAACCGTCTGTTGGCGCCCTTCCAGACCTCCGGGTGGAGCTGTTCGGGGGACACGTATTTGCACTTCAGGATGTGACCGTACATGAGGTAGTTGTCCATGGTGGCAGCAACAATCTTAGCGACAGAGGTATGGGCGAACTCGATGAAAGCATAGTGCTTGGAGCGACCGGTGATACGGTTACGGGAAAGACGCAGGCGAGTGATTTCACCGAACTGGCTGAAGTAGGCGCGCATCTGGTGCTCGTAGAAACCGTGGGGAATGCGTCTGTAGCATAGCGTGTTAATAGTAGTCACAAACGAGCATCCTCATGGTTCAACTTACCCAACGTAAACCGTTCCAGGCTCCTCAACGTGACCGGCATTCTCCTTCTGCTTCTTCAAGATCTTGCGCTTGGCCTTCTTCGAGTCGGGAATCTGAGGCACCGGCTGGTCGGGGTTGAAGCCTTCATCGCCAGACTCATCCTCGTCACCACTGCTCTCGAAGCCCCTGATGAGGGCAGCTGTGCGGTCATCCTCCTCATCCTCACTCTGGCTAGCCTCCGAGGCGGCGGACTCGTCTTCTTCAGATTCTTCAACGACAGGCTCTGCCTTCTTGGCCTTGGTGTTGGCTTTGGCGGGCTTGGATTTCGTCACGGGAGCAGCAGATCCGTCCTCCTTCTTCGACTTCTTGGTGGTAGGCTTCTCCTCCTTCGCGGCCTTGGGCTCAGCAACCTCCGCCTCGGACTCACTGTTCTCGTTGTCGCTCAGGAAATCGGCTGCGCGCTTGCGAGGCTTGATCTGTCTGGCGGGCTGGCCATTGGCCTTGGTCTTCGAAGCGCCATCGGTCTTTGTAGCCGCCTCTTTTTGGTTGGCCTTCTTGAGGATAGGCTTGGGGGCGTCCTTGGGGGATTCGGCAGGCTTGGCCTCGACCTTCTTGGTCTTCTTTGCGGGCGAATCGGCGGCAGTGGCAGCGGCAGCTGAGCAGCGTTAGTAGGCGCACCAACGGGTTGAAAATGAAAATCTCTCAAACTGTGTAACAATACATACCCTTGCGCTTCTTGTCCTTCTTGTCGGGGGCCATCCTGCTGTGATTTTTGGGGATAATTGCAGGCGGTTCCTGGGGGACTACAATCGGAGGATCGCAAAGGTGCGGGAAACTTTTTTTCTGCTCGCAATTTTTCGGGCGCCAAGCGGTGAATGCAATCCAGCCCGGCCGACGGGGCCTCGCCGCGACTCCAACTCTAAGCTCTTGTTTCTCCGCAACCCAACCATCTCACACGCCCGTTTGTTTGCGCGCATTTACCAGGGTCATGGGGAAATCGGCCAAGGCGAATAAACCCCTTACTCAGGAAGAGATCTGGGATGATTCGGCCCTCGTCCAGAGCTGGGATGAGGCTGTCGAGGAATACAAAGTATGGGCTTCCTTCCCGGCACGTGATCCGCTCGCTGACCAGAACAACAACAGCTCTATCACAGCATCCATGCGAAGGGGGAGAATGTTGAAGATGTCCTGAGAGAAGCAGAGGCTGCTGAAAAAGCTGAGATGGAGCAAGATGAGCAGCCGTTGGACGAATCGGCCGACCGCATGGATGCTGACGTCGACGCCGATATTGCTGCCAATGCAACAACTCCAGCGGAACCTCAGCAGGTGCCACAGGCCACACCGTCGCAAGTGAGTTGCTCCGTTTGTCGGGTTAACCCTACTGGACTGACTTCATTTCAGGCCGCGGAAGGGCCGGAACAGCCTTCTGGACAGGGTGCCCATGTCACCGATCAAACGGCTGGGCCAAGTGCCGTAGGAGCACCTCCTATGTCTCATGCCACCCTATCCCAAGGTAAGATGCGCTCTGACCCTTTTTTGCTGTGGAGAAATCTGACTCTCTCTAAGTGCAAGATGAGGGACTCAAAAACCTCATGATGGCATGGTACTATGCTGGATACTACACTGGTCTATATGAGGGCCAACAGCGAGCGAACCAGAACAAGAGCTCATAATCCAGCTGAAAGTATAGTAACAAAGTGACAAGCATCTATCTGCGTTGTTCGCAATCCTGGTAGGTTGCATTGAAGTATGAGCGCGGAAAGCTAAATCCCAGGACGGCTGCAGGCGCAAACAACATCCCGTCTGGGTACAGGCCAGGATTAGATGAGAATATCTCCAGGCGGCTGTAGATAGGCATGCACCTAGTTTGGCATGTTACCTGAGTAGGCGGGCTTGTCGTTGGGCCACAATCACCGGTTGTGGCTTTGGAATCCTACATGAAGACTGTGGAACAACGCTGCGTACATGGAATAATGCGCGGTGGCCTTACTGGCGGCCTCACCCTGACCCCTTTGACTTCGTGCGGTCTAGATTCTGAATATCATTCTCATGTCTATTTGCCTCCTGGTTATTAGAAATGCACTTTCGGGAGCTATATATCCCCATCCTTCCGCCCATCTTGTTTGTTCCTTGATCTCCAGGATTCTTCTCTCTCTCTCCTCTCGTATATATATATCAACCCCCTCGCGGACAGTTGGAGCTGCCATTCATTCGTCCCATCTTCTCTACTAAGCGCACACTCAAGGAGATAGAAGAGACCTTCAATGTATCATCATGGTGTACCCACTTCAGGTCTGAGGAACTGGAGCACCAATCTTTCGACAGTATATTGTGGGCTCTGTAGAGTATTCCATGTTCCCCTACTTTGTCCATGAAAGAAATTCTTGGGTGCTGTCGCCCGGTGAAGCCTGGTATCCCCCACGATGCTGGGAGCATATATATAACCTGCTAAAAAGGTGAAAACATGACGCATAATGGCTTTTACATACAAAATTATTGACCTTCCTATAGGCTCCATCCATCAGTTTCCAGAATCCAAAGTATTCAATACAATCTTCGGACCTTCCTGCTCAGTAAGTCACAGCCTCTCTCTTTTACATAGGTTGCGCGATTAACGAGGCTCTGTAGGTCTAAGATATCAATCGCAGAGCGATCACCTCTGCTATCACCTTCGGCCAAGTAGCAGTGACAATCGAGCAATCCTGATCAGTTGTTGCCCTGTGCCGGGGCGATCCTCATACAACCTGGTTCTCCTTCAGTGACCCGCAGGATGCCAATGAGATCCTGGTATAGGCTTTCGAGCATCTTGCCATTCCCAAATTTCATGGACGGTTCCTGTTAGGCCTGGGAACCATGGCGGCCTGCGCTACGTGTTGATTGAGAGCGAATGAAGAGAAGATCCAGATGGTCCTTTCGAGACCCTTTCTCAGGGTAGATGGGAATAGACCAGGGGGCCATGAAATGTCGTCTTGCCGACAACAGTTCATTTCCTGCTGCAAATACATTATCGAATCGGCCCCTTTCGCTGAGCACAATTGGACAAGACGTTTGCCAGGTCATCGGTGTATGGAGATGGAAGCACTGAATCTCTGGGAACTTTATTATTTCATCCAGTTCATGTCCCTGAAGCAACCTATTGCCTCACTCATGTCACCGGAAACGTGCCACAGACCTGATCTATCAGCCTATAGTGCGTGCAACAACTTCGCAACAACAGTCTTCTTGTCCAATTTTTCTGACATCCTGTGGTAACAATAAGAGCAAGGGGGGAACATGCTAGTCCACAATCCCGATACTATTCTGGTTGGACCCTAACCCTTGTGTTGTCATCCTAAGAGGTTTATTTCGAGAATCTCATATTGTCGTTGATGTCCCCCTTCTATACACCAGCGTCACACCAATACGGCATGCTGCAACCCGCATCTATTCTTTCACTTGTGACTCTGCTTTTCATTAGCTCAGCTTGACTTACGAGTGGAGTTCCCGAGGCCTCCTCGATGCACCGCCGATATGTCCAGCTCGATCAACTTTGACTTCACTTAGCCAAATCACCAAACATCGCATATATAGCACAAAGGGTCAAGGTTCAACCATCCTCATTATCGCTCGCATGAGCTTTCTGACCTATGATCCAGCCGCTTCCATTGATTCTGATCATTGATTCTGATCATGTCCGTTCAACAACAGTATATACCCTACCTAAGCAGCATCGGATTGGTGTCAGTGCCATACGTTCTTCATCCCTTTGCTTGAACAAGAGATCTATAATTCCATCAAAGCTCACTTACGGCACGCGACGCTTCGTTTCAGGAATTCACTGTCTTTTCGCAGATCGCATTTTGCTTCTGCGATTCCGGGTTCCATGCCATGGTCCCAATGGCTACCAGTGCGAGGCCCTTTGTGTACAAATTAATAAAACGAACATCCGAAAATCCCACAAACCCAAGGCTTCGCTACTAGCTGGAAAGCCGTGCTGCGCGTACCTGTCTCTTCCAGCTTCTATATAACGGATAAATCGTCGTCTCGATGGTTGGTCTCATGAGAAGCTATTGATAAAGCGCTTAGTGGCCATACACTTCGAATTATCTACACCACGCTATCTGGAGATAGCCTTATGCGTTGCCGTATCCGCAGCCACGGAGATGTTCGAAGCCATCCGCCTCCAATCCGTCGAAGAAAGATTAATAGTCCATCATAGGACTTCTATGCCCGTGTCTCAGCAGGAACCGAGAGCACACGAGAACCGGATGACTCGTGGTCAGTCTTCGTGACTGCTCCCGAGCCTACAAAAACACATCAACCATGTCGAAATCAGTCATACAAAATACCTTGATATTAAGTGGCTGGAACCCCAAACCCCTCCAACAGACTTCGCAAACAGGGGACTCATCTTACGATCAAAATAGCCAAAGCTACAAAGATCCTGCATCGCACAGCACATGCAAGGATCGAAAACCAAGTCCTGCGCCTGCGAAGGCGTTCCAGATCCACTCATTGGTCATAACAAGCGCAGAAACAACCCCCTCCATCACCTTTCGGGCATGTCGCTACCGTGGCCTTTGCATGGCGTCTTCGCTAGACAAAATGAATACGAAGGGCTTCAGTGGGGACATGCATCCGGCTTCAAACCCTCTTCTTCGGTATACTCTACCCTGGTTATATACCAGCCGAAGGCGGTGGATATCGCATGTCATGAAGCGTACAATCTCTACAGATAAATGCTCGCCGGCTAAGATGCAATGTATTTGGAAAACCCCGAGGCTTCAAAACTCTCTGTACTTCGACCTTGCTTATTATCTGGACGATCATAACCTTGGGAGTGCTGTATCAGACCGGTCTGGTGTCGAGAACAAGGTAGGTGCTCCTATGAAATGAATAGCTTCTGCTGTTATGTTCCGACTAACCATATGTTTGAAGACGTTACCAAGCGAGCCAATGATTGTTCCGGGCTCTTCAAGCAGCGGGAAAACAATCAGGTTCAGCAGTCTCTATTCAACTCCAACTAGATCTTCCTGTCTACCGGCAGTGGTGAGACCGAACCGAAATCTCACTCCAACCAAACGCCTTATCCGGACGTGCCATTGACGGCGAGAACTCTAGTGAAATGGAGCTTACTGGACATTGAGTTTCTCATTTCATGTCACCATACCCGCCCATATAATATAATATATGATGGTAGAGATTCGCTGTCGTCCGAAGGTTCAGATTCACCCTCCCGACGCAATTATCGTTATGCATAACAAAGAGGATAGCTATTCATGAGGGCAGTAAAACAGTCGGGACCTAAGCTCTTTTCTCATATCACCGTCGCAGGTCAACTTATCGATGAGGTTGTCGACCTGTGGGATGAATTAAGTACACTCTGGAAATCCGCCTCGGACAGGATCCATTTCGGATGCGTATACACTAAGGAATCTCCGCATCGACATTGGTACCAAAGCTAGTGCATTTCTTTATGACAATGATGTCATTCAAAGGCTTTTGTCTCGCTAGGCGGAGGACCCATTCACCATGTCCACTGGAATTAGGTTACGCCTCTTGTCAGTCCTCATGGCAACTGCTTATGCAAAGATCGCCATTGGCAACAGAAAGAGTGGGCCCAAACAAGCGACCATAATCGCGCTCGCCTCCCGTATGCCTTCCACCGGTGTGTGCAGTGTCTGGGTTGAACACAGCCTTGAATAAGGACGGATGATCGGATGATTGATAGCAAAAGATGGTACCATTTTTGTCAGGCTATCGCATTGTGCTCTCACGCCTCTCCAACCTTCCGGTCCGGCACACCCATACAATCCTGATATCTGAATAACTCTTATGAGGAGCTGAAAGCTATCTCATGGGCAGTCAGCGCGGATTCGGTTCGGTTTCGCGCAGTCGCCTCCCCATATGGGGAACTAGAGATCTCCCATTGTCATCCCAGCGCTGTCTCCGCCTATGACTGGGGGAAAGGCTTTATTCCCAGAGACAATACAGCCTTGTCCGGGGAAAAGAAAGATAGCCAATGTGGAAGGCTGTATCTATGGCAATGCTAAAGTTCACCTATCAGTCAGCCCCTTAAACCTCCATCAGTGATTTACAATGCGGTATGTCCCGTCAGATCATTGATTTCAAGACGCAATATAATCAAAGGCTTGTCAGTCAAGAGGTTCGTCTCTGCACTAGTGGAAACCTAGTTCGAGGTACGGCGACACAGGTCGTAACACGAGCTTCGGGACTGAGCATAGGGACGACGTCTACAGCGCTGAAGTGGTCCGCTGACTTTGCACATATACATACCTAACCGATCTATTAGCTATAAAAGGCGGTTCGAAAAGGATTCCATGCGCCTGGTAGTAGGACTCGGTCACATACAGAGGACATCACCTTTACGTATCACGAAGAACGTGATTATGAGCAGAGCGTCACATACCGCTGGTTAGGAGCTATATACCACGAACAAGGCCACTTGCGCCTCTTGTGGACTGAGGTTGAATGTGATGTGCGCGGCGCGAGTCTGCGTGTATTTGACCACAACATACTCTGGGAAATGAGCCCGAGGCTCCAGTCATTACCTGGTTTCCCTCCGATTTATCAATTTTATATAGGTTTTGTTGTAAGCAGCGACAGAAACTGGCTGAACAAGTTCCAAGTGAGGACAAGACCGGTCATGAAGAAAGGTATATTCTACTCGGAAGCCGCAAGTCAATGACTAACAAAAACAATTGCCAGTACGTCAATAAGACAGTTGAGGAATCTGGTTGCAAATGGGCAATCCATCTTCTGACTTTCATATACTGTTGGGTCCGTGGAGTACAAGCCACCCCACAAGGCAACCAGGATCGAAGGTCACCATCTTTGATATATCAGGCTGCTCTCCCTTCTCAAGTGGCACAAAATTGGGGAGCCTCCACGCGTGCTCAAGCACCATGCGGGATAATCGATCCGTGGCAATTCGCACAGACGCAACAGTCATCGAACACCAGCTTCCTGACAGCTCGGCTTTCATACGTCTTTTCCGTCTCCAGACCAAGAATTAGGATTCTTGTGTCAGTTGCCATGGGTCGCGCATAACATTTGGGGACGGAGTTTAAGATGATCTTATCAACATAAGCAAAGCATTATCAATTTTCTAGATCAATCGCTTTCCTACTCACCACCTCCCCTGTTACGAGATCTCATAGCGCTCTTCTTTCCCCCAACTCCGCTACTTCGCTCCTGTACGGCCGGTCAACGCCAAATCCCAGACTTGTAATGGGCATCTATCGTGACGGAGCGAGATAGTTCTTACCAGGGTCGTTTTGAAACGTTCATGAGCAGTACGTCCAGGATCAAACTGGGATATTCAACAAGTCCGCCTCCTCCAACGAGCCTTCGGTGGTGACCATGGCCAATCCATATCGCTTGGGCAGAAGGGCAAACCACATCGTATTGTTCCAATCCACAGACACTTCCGCACGCAAACTCTCTCGAAGAAGGAAGAATGTCCTGGTTGCTTGTACTACATGTCACTGAAATGGAACATCATCTCGGACTCCGCCATCCTAGTCTATGCTTTGCAAGCAAAGCCGGGTCTCCTTAGCAAGGTTGATACCAAATCGCAAGCTGATCTTGCGTGCTATCATTGGATATAGGGGGTTATACCGCCCTTGTCAGAGTCGTGTTCCATGCTTCTGGCTCTTTCTCTTAACCAATGCTCTCAATATTCTGCCCAGTTGGTAGTTTGGACGAAATTGGATGATGACATGACACCCATTGCGTTTAAACGCGCGCATGGAGGAACTCACAAGGTGGATACAACCACTGCGGCACGTACAATTGGTATCTGGTCTGCGGTCTCGGCGCGATGTGGTTAAGAGTGAGCACGAGGATTTTCAAAGGCCTTCCTCCGATGACTCTATGTCGGCTAAGTCGAGTTCCTCACGCGCCATTGTCCGGCTTGGTTATATGTTCTCGCCCTACCACACATCTGGAGGGACTGAGTGTTATCCAGTGCATGTGTCCGTCTCTTGAGTCCTCAGCTTGCAGATTGAGAAACCCTCACTGCTGGTGTTATTGGATCTTCCCGAGGACACCCTCTTTGCTTTGACATCTGTCGTCCCCTTCACGATCACATCGCTTGCACCACTGCAGCTTCCAGTCGGTTGGTCTCACAAACAGATATATAGCTTGCACAATACTCCACTCTGCACACAATACAGTCTCGAACCGAGTCTGAAGCCACCGCCCGACAAATTCCCTTGGCAGATCACATATGAGTGTTCTCTCTTATCTCGTACGCGTCTTTCTACCAGATGAACCTCCTCATATGCATGAGTATGATGGGATGTCGAAATCAATGTACTCGATTCGTTACAAAGAAGCCGTCTGGAAAAGGAGCAACATCAAGTGAAATGAAAGAGATCCCGATGAATGGTTGTTGGGAGTGGCGGCTACTAAGGATATGCGAGATGTCTGCAGCGTATCAACGCGCCAAGTTGACCAGTTCGCCTACTCATACAAGAGACACTACTAAGTCCTGTGGTTGTGTATACTCTAGCGATATTAGCTAGTGTCACTTGGGACTGATGACTTCTACTGGATCTCTCTGGCACCGTCTGTGGTTGGGGCTGATTGAAATGGTGCGGAGATGAACGAAGTGCTATCCCGGGTATTGTTGCTCGTCACTATTCATTGTGCTATCCATCGACAAATACGAATGCGCTAACTTCCTTGTTTCCATTTTTCTGATCAAGAGCTCCCTTCTTCTGTGATCTATTTCTACTATCTCTCCGATGAATACCCTGCATCTCATTCTGCTGGATAACTAGCAGACTACTACGTCTTTAACAGTCTGTTGCTCGGATGGATCACCTCGTGACGTCCATTCTTCTTTCCGTTATACCCTGCGCAACGCCTTCCTAATTGCCCTCTCTGCTGTATTTTGATTTCCCACTTATTGTGCTGCTTCAGGATCCAAGTAAGGCAGATAGATATGTATGAAGCCTACACCATCCTGAGCAATGGTCCTGAGTCCCTCCACAAAACCATGTGCCTGATTCATTCACTCCGAGCTAGCGTAACGCATCTTAATTGATTTAGTTTAGTTTGATGGGTTGGATTCCATTCAATGCATCTAGCTAGCTACACTAAACCATTACTATTGTTTTCAAATAATAAAAGTAAACAAAGACGAACTCAACGCAGTCAAGTCCATCCCAAAGATCGTTTTTCTTCCTTTTCTTTCCGTCCAAATATCAAACTGCCATCACGCATGCATGCATATAGAAAACAAACATACATGAAAGCGACAACGACAACACACTACTCCTCATTCCATAATGGGAAGGATGGATGGCTTAACCCAGGAGTCCTCCAGTAAGAGATCCAGACCCACCACCGCTCAACAAGTCACCCACAAGAGGGATCTTCGAGAGCGGGTTGTCATTCACGACGTGGGAGGATGCGGTCGAGGGGGCAGAGCTAGAGGTTGAGGGGGTCTCCTCGGTAGAGGTAGGGGTAGTGGCAGAGGGCTCAGTGTTTGCAACCTTCTCCTCGGTCTTAGGGGCAGTCTGGGACTCGGTTGAGTGCGTGGTGCCAGTAGGAGAGGGCTTGTTGTCGGTGGTGCCGCTGGGGGCGGGCTTCTTCTTGTCGTCGTCGTCCTTGCCGGTTATTTGGTCGAGCATCTCGCTAGCGGACTATAGGATTGTTATGTCAGAATCTGGATGAGGTGTTGAGTAAGAGAGGAGATATGAATTACCTCGAGGGATTGTTCTGCGACCTGTTCGGCAAGAGTGCCGTCCAGCTCGTTACCGCTGGAGTTCTCGCGCTTGACGGGCATGGCCGAGACCATGAGGGCCAAGAAGAGGCAGAGGACGAAGATGGAAAGGCTGAGACGGGCCATTGTGATGATGATGATGATGATGTGTGGGTATGTGGAAAGGAGAAGAGATCGAGAATTGAAGTGAGATAAATAAAAGAGTGTGGATAGGCGTGATAGATGAATGTAGATCGATCTATAGCCAAGTGTAATTGATCAAGATTGCAAATAGAAGTAGAATAGAAGTAGTAGAAGAGGAAGGATAAGTATGAGACAAAACGACCAGACCACTGCAAAAAATGAATCCGAATGCTCGCCTGGTGTACTACGGAGCTGACCTCGTGGGCATTTTTATATTTGTCCTTGGCTCCCAGGTACGTCTGACATTCCCCTGGTTGGGAGGAGAACGAAGGGACCGCGCCCACTCGCGATGGACTCAAAACATAGATGATCCGCGTGGCTCATATTTGTGGAATCCAAGGGCTTGGTCGATGGTGGTGTATGTTTGGCTGGTTCATCCCGTTGTGTACCTTGATGGACGCAAGGGGTGCTCAGGGCGGCGCATCCTCATGTAGGTGGGTGGAGGGATAAAGCTTGATGGGTACGTGGATCGGCAAACCGGCACTAAGAAGGGCACATTCCGGGGGACAGAGTCTTACACAATTGTCTGATATCCTTGGTTTATTGCGCGGCATGGTTTACTCCTCCTAACCGTTCTGCAGGAGAGCCGCGTGTACATCCAGGATGCATGCTTGACAGCAGCAGCGAGACTAACGCGTCTGTTTCACGATGACAGGATGGTTATTTGCTCGATGATGGGAGTTAAATCAGTTTGGGATGGATCGCATTCGATGAAGGGCGTTCTCCTTGTGGCAAGAAATTCATCGTGGAATGATCAAGGTGTGGTTGTGCAACAGTCGCGTACTTGTTGTTGCCAGGAGGTTCGAAACAGTTTTTAAACCAAGGGCCAAACTACGAACATTAACTCAAAGTTATTTTGCATACTTCCTTACTGATCATATCTTCCGGATTTGTTAGCGGGCTGATGCAGAAGGTGGTCATTCAATTGTTAACAACAGATGGTGCAATTTGGTAGAGCATTATTTCACTATTTCAGAAAACACAGAAAAGCTTATACTATTAGCGATTGGTATGGTGCAGTGGCAATGTCGAGTGGGATATACTTACCAAAGGAATTCAAGTATTTGTTCACTTCTGTACCTCCCTCAGTGTGGATGCTCTGTCCCTTTGAGCATCCTCCAGTATCCCACTAGAGGCGCAATAATTGACCGAACTGCCTTGGAGATATTATCGTTGTCAAGTGTACAATTCGGCCAATTCAAGCATTGTTCTGTCGCTTGGCGATAGCTTTGCCCGCTTGTCGCCTCCACAAATGGTAGAAGGCGGAGCGCCGTGTTGCGATTAGCCACAACCTGCACTTCATCATGATCTTCCCCTGTCTTTAACGCCTCCAGGGTCTGACACTGAGACAGCTCCACCAGTACGAACCCCAAATGGATAAAAGGTGTGCCCGTCTGTACCTGACTGGGCTCATTATTCAGGTCCCATTCAACATAGGGTACGGGTACGGGTTTGGGTACGGGTTTGGGTACGGGTTCAGGTTTTGGGACGCGTGGATCTTTGAAGACCATGATGTCTCGAGCTCTCCACTCTCTTTTGAGCCAGCTCCCCTGAAACTGAAGAACTGCACATGCAAGATCTACCGCGATTTTCAAACGATCTTGAACCGTAAAGGTATCTTGGGCAGCAATATCAGAAGGCGAGGAGGACAGTATTGCAAATAGCTCTTCAAGAGATTTTGAATATACGTTCCGTACGCTCTCTGTATTGCTTCGCAGACGGTATATATTATGTCTGTGCTTTGTGTCTGTCACGTACCCAAGAAGCATCTCATTGCTCTCGTTGATACCGACGGCTGACAGTGAAACGCACATATTGGTGATCTGAACTGCGGCCGGCAGGTCTTGGGCTCCAATGACGATTCCTTGTTCGGTACCTGAAACTCCTTGGGGGAAGCTGATGTTGGGTATGTTTTCATCAGTTGATAGCCCTTGCTGGCTTGACGTAGTATGGCTATCACGACACAGTTCCTGCGGGGACCTATGATCATCTGGTTTCGCCTCGACTTCGTGCCAGCGATTAGGGTCCTCCAAAGTCAGGACCTCCATCTTTAATTTCATCATTGGAGATTCGGGGTCCGGTGGGGTTGGCGGGTCACATGTCCATGGGGAGTTCGAGAAGTCAAACATAAAGTAAAGTCTGTGCTGAGGCTTGCAAAGACATGGCCAATAATTCCCTTTAATGATCGCATTATGCAGGCTGCTTGCTAATTGACGGTCTATTTGGTGTTGCCGTAGCGTTTCTTGGAATACGGTCCTTCTTGCATTTATTTCCCGAATCTGATTGCATTGCGCCACGAAGGTCCGTAGATGGCCGCTGTAATACGCGATCTGTTTGATCAGGTCATCGTAAACGGTGTGTAGGGAGAGATGTCGGATTTTCTTGAGCTGTTTTTTAATTTTTCTGGGGCAGGTAATGTTGGTTACCTGGCAGGCACGTGAACTTGGTCAGCGGCTTGGAAACCTTATGAAGATGCTTGTTCCACTCACAACACTTCTTCCAGTTCTGTCAACACTCAAGCCCAACTTCTCGGTTAGCGTATCTAGCAGGCCTAGTAGCACTTCCAATGTGTTCGTGAATTGGCCATAAATAGTATCTCCAAGCTTCCGCCTCAGCTGGTACCGTACCTCCGGGCTATTCCAGTATTCGGCAGGGGAATCGCTGGTCTGATCGCCAAATCCATAGTAAGTGATTCCGTCCACAGCGATTAGCAGTGTATTGAGCAAGATTGCCCTTTCATTTCCTAAGGCGGTGTAATTGCGTTCCATCCAGCTCCGGTAAACCCCCCATTTTAGGCGATTTAACATCTGGAGCCCTTCGACATAGCTGCCGATCTGGTGTACCAGCACTGGCAGAAGGGCCAGAACGACACCGGCTGTTTCGATGCCAGTAGCCATTTTGGAGTGCCGGACTTTTGAACAGCAATGAGGAAGAGACAGTCTGTATAGCAGGCGAGGCTGAGACTGAACCAGTGCAACAAATGACCCTCATACCCCGCTCTCTGTAATACATGAGCTGCTCACGTCAGGCTGGCGCTTGCAACAGTCTTCACTGTGGCCTCCCTCAACTCAGGACAGGCAGTTTGTCGCCATAGCATCAGAAATGGCTCAGGCAATATCACCTACTATATTCGCTATCATCAGACACTTGGGGCACTGGATCTCAGGCGTACAGCTTGGGCTGTCCAATGATCAGGTCCCCGTGTCTCTCTGGGAAGATGAAGTAGGGCGGTTGCGAGTTTGGGCTGCCGATGTTGGTGCCGATGAACGCGGTTCATTGTCGTTGGACTACAGACTGCGCGACTCATCTCACCTCAAGGATCAGATCTCCAGCCTTCTAGAACAGCTTCAAAGGAACTGTGAAAGTTTGCTGGAGATAGCAAATCCTGGTTCAGCTGATGGGAAGCTTCCAGATTCTGATATGAACGAAAAGCTCCAGACAGAGTCCCAGACAGAACTCCAATCAATCTATCACACTGTGCATAATACAGTGGACTGTCTCTTCCGTATTGCACCCGCAATTCGTCAACCTGCCAGAAACCGTTTTGTTCTAGGGATCAAGAAGTCTGGCGCGCTGCCAACTGAATTTGATAGATGCCTTGTTTTGGATAGTTACCCTTTGGCAAATCCTTGGATCGTCGATAACCTTGCAACAGCGATATCACTGCGCCGGGAAATGCTGCAGTATAGGAGAAAATGCCATTCAAACTTTGCTATAGGACAGGACAAAGTCGAGGAAGGCGAGCCTGACACACCAAAGTTTGTCAAACGGGACATGTTACAGCTTGGGGAGCTAGTGGAATTGAGGAACTCCAATGGCTCGCGTGCAGCGCTTCTTGAACAAGAAGGTGATGAAGCAATGGTTTTCTTTCCTTGTCAGATAGTGGAGGAAAGGTATGAATGTCCCTATTGCTTCTTCATGGTCTGGGTCGATTGCAGTGAACATTCTTGGGCCCAGCATGTCCTCAACGACATCATGCCATATGTCTGTGTCTTCCCAGACTGCTCATCACCTTTTCGTCTGTATGAATCACGGCAAGAATGGTTCGCACACTGTCAACTTCATCTCACACAGTCGGGTACTATTGGGGTCCTAGGGTGTCCCTTGTGCACACTGAGCACAACTTCCGACACAAGCTGGGAGAGTCACGTTGCCAAACATCTAGAGAAACTGGCACTACTTGCATTGCGTTGGCATTGGCGGGCGGACAATGCAGAAGACAGTTCTGATGGTCGCGCCTATGGGAATGTACCAGGACGGTTCCAGAGGCAACCGTGGGAAGATGCTGATCGGATGGGGTTCGAGACAGCAGAACCCAGCACTTCGGAATCCCAATCTTGGAAACTTCTTTGGTGGGTATGTTGTCGATGTGGAGAATCACGGAATGCAGAAGCCGAAGCCAGCGAGTGCCTTTCATGTAAACATTCTCGCTGCACAAGCTGTCGGTCAGTTGGAGGATGATGATGATGATGACGATGTTTCCCACGTATGCTCGCATATATGCAATCATATTTTCTTATGTTCTTAAGTTATAGCAGAATGTGAACCGAGTTACTTTTAACAGAAAGAAATTCTAAAGCGTAATCTTTGGTCTTGATATCTTTTCAATTGATCTTAATTGTCACTACGCATAACCAATCCAAGGCGACAGGATAGTATGTACCTCCCTACTTTGACACGTACCACCCCATACAAGAAACAGGCGGTCGCAACACGAGGGAGAGATTTAAGGACGTATTTTTTGTCCAAATAATCCGATCACTCTTGGCACGATTTTGACCTCGACGAATCATGGGGATACGACGGACAAGGCTTCGAATGTGCCGACTCCTTCCTTCCTTCCATCCTTCCTTCCATTCCTCACTCGTCATCTCCCATGTTATAATGATATAAAACCTATAGTTAGTTCCACAATTCAACAGTTTGAGCAACAATGAAAGAACATCACTAGCTAGGGAAGCTCATTTTCTTCCTTCGCCAATCACATTCAATCAACGATAGTAACCATCCCTAAAAGGATGAATGATAATGGTGTATGCTCAAAGCGAACCCAAACGACCCCGTGAACAATTGTCAGGCAATGGGATTAGAACGAGCATAAAATATCACTCTCGGTCTCGAAGCTAAAATTTGCTAGTGGAATGGAGAGTTTATCCATCAACAAGGGTATGTTGGAGACCTTGAAGAGGAAAAAAAAAAGAAGAAAAAGGGAGAAAAAGGAGATTTCGCGAAAATTTATTTTATCTCGGGCGGTGGAGTGAGGTGCTTAGTAAGCTGGTGCTGTAGGCCCCACCCCCAGCCATCGGGTTTATCAATGAGTATTATTGCGGCGGGTTGGGATGGAATATTGGATGGAGGGGGAGGCGTGTGTATGTGTGTGACTTTGTGGGTTTTTTTTTGCTTAGCTGGGATGTCCTAGTTGTATTGGACTTGGATGGTGTTTTTGGGAGGTTGTACAATCGGGGTATACTTGGGATGCTACAACAAGCTGTGGTACTGGGCACTGCATTATATGTTGTGTACGTGAATGGGATATACAATCTGCATTACTATCATCTCAGAGCTAGCTATACCTCTTAGAAACGTGCGAGAACCCTCTCCTGCGTATCGCCCAATGCCCACGTGTCGCTGTGGTTCTTGCTCTGCACGGACTTGGCCTGTTCCGCCGTAAAGCCCTTGGCCTCCACGGCCGGGTTATAGCCAAGCCCGGAGATCTTAGCAACAACGTCGGATGGCACCGGTGTAGCAACCTTGCCATCTGCGCGCTTGTACACCGTTACGACAACGGCACCGCCCAAGCCCAGGTTGTGCTGGAGTGCGGCATCAGTTCCATTGACCAGGCGGTTGTTGGCCCAGCCGCGCAAATGCCAGACCAGCTCGGCACATTGCGCCAGACCGGTGGCGCCCAGCGGGTGGCCCTTGGATATGAGACCGCCTGACGGGTTGATGACCATCTTGCCTCCGTAGGTGATGTCTCCCTTACGGACCATCTCGTGGGCCTTTCCAGGATCAGAAAGCTCTAGGGCGTCGATGGTAATCATCTCGTTGGCGGAGAAGCAGTCGTGCAGCTCGCAGACCTTGATGTCCTTCACGTTGACGCCCGCTTCTGCGGTCGCGGCGCGACATGCCCCGCGGGACATACCGAAGCCCATCAAGTCAATGGAGCTGCGGTTGTAGAGCGAGCTGTTGTCCGAAGCGAGCTGCTGGCCCGCGATGAGGATGGCCTGATCCTTAAGATGTGGGCGTGCATCGAGGAATGCTTGGGAAACAATGACAGCGGCGGCAGCTCCATCCGAGGTCGGGCAACACTGCAGCTTAGTGAGAGGTTCGTGGATCTTGGGCGCCTTGAGAATCTGCTCGAGCGTGTATTCATCCTGGAACTGAGAGTATGGGTTGCGCTTCGAGTGCTCGTGGTTGATGCGAGCAATCTCGGCAAAGTCCTCTGTCTTGGCGCCGTATCTAGTCCTTGTTAGTACTCGTACATGTGAACAAACGGCGCAAGCAACTTACTTTTCCATGTATTCACGTCCAGCATTGCCAAACATTTGTGCAGCACCAGGAGCATTGGTGATTCCCCTAGTTTCCGCCATCATGGTACCGAATAATCCAGTAGGATTGGCGCGGTCATTATAGACTGACTGCAGACTTCCAGGGCTCATCTTCTCAAAACCGACGACCAGGACACAGTCGGCAGCTCCATGAGAGACCATGGTGCGAGCCATGGCCAGGCCGGTGGATCCAGTGGAGCAGTTGTTGTTGACATTGTAAATGGGGATCTGGGTCAGACCGAACTGATAGAACACGCGCTGACCGCAAGTGCTGTCACCGTAGACGTAGCAGGCGACACCTTGCTCGACGTCGTCGTAGTTGATATGAGCATCCAGCATGGCCTTGACACCAGCTTCAAAACCAAGCTCATGGTAATCGACCTTGCCGCGTGGTTTGATGAACTTGGTCATTCCCACGCCAAGGACGTAGGCGGGACCAGATGGCTTCTTTCCCATGTTGGATGGAGTCTCGTAATAGTTCGTGATTCTTCGTTAGTTGGTCGTGAGAGATGCTGCAAGCTTGCAGGAAATTAGTCAATAGATAGTTGGTCTGTGAGTATAGAAGTAGAATACGGGTGCAACGTTAAAATAAACCCCTGAAGCACATGGGGATAGCAGCGGAGATAAACTGAAGGGCCGTTGGATGCGGAGAGGCCCCTGCGGGGAACCGTGCCGACCGAGGTCCCGAGGATAAGCTGAACCCAATTATTCATGCACAACCACTGCATTGTACTCTTAATGCAATCGAGTCGATAGTTCTGGTCGATAATCTCTTCAGGTAGCCCTGATGTTTATCTTAGTACTATCCAAGCTTTGGGTAAAAGATGTGGACATCGGCAGATGCACATCATCACTTCATGTTCATCCCATGTGAAGCCGGGCCGAGTCAAAGTCCCCAACAAGTCTGTCCCGAGGATGTCAAAGTCTAGGATGAGCTGAATGAATTATGCAGTTCCGAGTGCCAGTGAGCATTATTCTGTAAGCATTCCTCTCATTGACAGGGGAGAAAGTAGCGCTGTTTGATGAACAGTCCTCTATGGGTGGACTCCACCATTGCACAACATCAAAGTATATACTGACAACCCGACATGCACTGGGCATCCACACATCATCCCTGACAACTCGGTGCCCATGAACTATCTGCTGATGCACCACGAAAGGGATACTGTGTACTACAGTGTATGGACAGTACGGTAGCTACTGCCATATGTGGGGTATTGAGGGATGCTGAGATCGACCGAATCCTGATCCATGCATATCCATCCAGGCTTCCCGTGGATCAACAATGAGTTCTGACCAACAATGTACCCATGGTTAGTCCACTCAACGCTGGAACACATCAGCAGGACGAGATTTATTTCCGCTAAGCCAATAGTGCTGGCACAATAAATCGCTCGAGAACAATCGAACTTGGCCGTATTACGACACCATTCTCAGGATGGGTGGCACTGGCACGAGAGACCATGGTTGTCCACCGTCGCCCTTAACTTGTCCAGAAATGACTGGGAACGTTAATTCGCTCGTACCGCGGTATGCCACTGTTCTTCTGGCCACATGTTGTTGGAGCTTGATTTCCTGCCTTAAAGTATTTACAGAATTGGGTCAAGAGCAACAGGAGATGCCACGCACAGGAAGTAGGAAGGGATACGTCCATCATTGGAAAATGACTTATCCCGCCCGCTTTGCATGTGAAATCCCTTGCTATTTGTAACTGCGCAGTACTAGTAGTATACCAGTCAGGACCGTCAGAAGATTCTGACCACTCGTAGCATTGATGTTACCAAGTACTTCTATTAGTGTCAACCAAGACATGCATGCACCGGTCTAGGTGGACCGACACTCAATGCTGTAGAGGAGAGCTGCGGAATGCCATGATTGGAGGCAAGCAGAGAGATGTACCTGGCTTCCACAGCCATATCCAGTTCCAGACGCATCCCGCCCTCCTTCGTCCATCTGCCCATCCGCCGGGGAGGAGCCAATGACTGCGGATTATGCAGCAAGCGTGGCCATGAGGGAGAGTGTCAATCCGTGAGCATCCGCCTAGTGAGTGGCTCGTCAGGCAGGCAGAGCGGGTACCTCCAACCGCCGGACTGGCTTAGTCCGAACGCAAGCTCCCTTGCCACGCCTCCCTCTTTGGGTTTAGCTCCCCAGTTCGAGGTTCGAGGGTGGATTCTCGGCAACAAAAGAACCAATACGGAAAAAGTCACACATCCCGGAAGCACTTGTCACTTGTCAGAGCTGAGGTTGTGCAAATGGGTTTGGAATGTACATTGTACCATGTCTCGTAGAGGAGAACAGTTTGATCGGTTGCGAGTAATAGGCGCGCTTGCCCTCAGGCAGAGACATCCGTCAAGTTCTCGCTGGTGGTCCAAGTCGTACTGAACGTATCAAAATACTCGGTTTGTCGCACTGGATGCTTTCACGACGACGTCACAGCCCGGCTGCCACTAAACCGCATCCAGAAGCACCGGCCACATGCCTCGTTGTTGTTTGCCTGATTCTTGGGGAAGATTCCCTGCCTTAGTCAGAAAAACCGCAGACAAGCTGGAAAGGTCACTAACTTAACTAGTCAACTTAACTTTCTCCCCAATAAGGACCTAAAACCAACTCGGTAGTCCATCGTGATGATCTCCGCCGCTCCCTCCTCCCTCTTTTCTTGCATTTCGACTCTGGATTTCTCGCCCGCACGGCCCATTGTCCCCGCCTCATTGACCCTTCTTCCACTCCCGACAGTCGAGTTCGTCTTCTGGAGGTAAGTTATCCAGCCCAGGTCCATGATGTTGCTTGGACGGAGGTAACTGGGATAAAGAATAATGTGGTCCCACTATGATGGCGGGGTTGGTGCGGATGGAAAGAACCAAATGGCTAATGACCTGTGCGTCCTGTCCAGATAGCTCAGACGACGTCGTTTGTCTCGATATAGTTCCTGGGTGTGGAAGAGGGATTGTCTGCACATTCTTGCACTGGAACAAAGCTTTTGTTCATACCATCACGGCCAGGTTGAGTGCGTCTGAGCTTGACTATTGCTTGTGAAGCTGAGTGCTGTCACTGCCTTGGTTGCACGAACTTGCACAATCATTTCATATATACGCCAACGTTCACGTTCCCTTGTTGTGGACAGCTGTGCTATCACCAGGCTTGCTGAGGTCTGCTTCATGGACAATTGTGGGACGCTGAACGGTCTGCTCGCACGTTGAGAGACCGCTTTGCGTTCCATAGGGTTCCCCAGCCTGCATCTCACGATCTCCTTCACTGACCCTCACGGTCTCCGCCGGCGACGACGACTAAGCGATCAACACGGAGCACTTCATCTGCCACAGATGGGATACCTCCAGGAATGACTCTTGACAAACACTCTGAACATGCACCCTTCTCACCTTCCCCCCCTCAACCTTCTCCCTTAACCCGGTCGACGCAAACCACTTTGACGATGGATGAAGCGACACGCAACAAGCTGCTTAAGAGCTACAAGACTCAGGTAGCCTCGGCGTCATCCACTGTCTTCGCTACGCTCGCAGTGGTGAGTGCTACGCGCTACGCGTCAAGAGGTCGAGCAAGAGGAACTGACTAGCTGCTTGCAGACTCCCCTGGAAAACGTCAAAACCCGTATGCAGACGTAAGTAGGGTATTTGCTTGCTACTGCTTCAGATGTACTGACCTTGACAGACACAACTTTCAAAATGTAGCTCAGTGTATCCGCTATTTGTGGCGTACTGAAGGCCCGCGTGGTTACGTGGCTGGTAGGTTGACCTCACCCAGCATTCTTACAGCGGATGTTAATGCAAATATTGAAATTCAGGCGCTCTGCCACCTCTTGCAAGCGTTACGGCGGTCAGAGTGATGAACTTTACCACCTACGCCTTTGCCAAGAATAGGGTCTCCGACTTTATCCAGAGAATGACCGGGGAGTCGCCTTTAGAAATCTATGACCAGGAAGGCAGCAGCCCCACTGTTTCTACTGTGGTCACCTTTACCGCTGCTGGTCTCTTTGCAGGACTCGTCAGTTCGCCGGTTGCTTGTAAGACGCGGTTGATACCCTACTCAGAAGTCTACTAACGAGAACAGGTCCCTTTGAGCTTGCGAAGAACGTAGTCCAGACCTCGGTCTTGATGTCCCATCGTTCCCAGGCCTCTAACAATGCGCCCAATGACCCTTCACTGCGTAACATGCCACGTCTTAGCACTACCGAAGCGTTCCGACAGATCTACAAGAGATATGGTTTCCGCGGACTGTACACCGGATTCCATCTTCATGCCCTGCGCGACACCGTCGGTACCGGCCTGTACTTTGGCGTGTATGAGACTGTCAAGCAGATTGCGGAAAGAGAAATGGGCAAGGGAACAGGAGCGCCCGCGATTGCTGGTGCAATCTGCAGCACCATGCCCTGGTTTTGTGTAAGTGTACCTTCTACAGACTGGGGGTGAAAAAGCTAACGAAATAGACCTACCCGCTTGACACCCGCAAGACTCGCGCTCAGAGTGTGCTGCTTGGCAAGTCCAAGGAAGTCGGAGAGGCGGCCTCGGCTATGGCGAAGTCTAGTATCTACAAGGGTTTGTCGATCATCTTGATTCGTACCGCCATCAACAACATGATTCTCCTGAGCATCTACGAATACATGAACAGAAGAATTGATAATCTCGATGATTAAATCAGGAGCAGGATTGATGAGCTGAATGATTAAGTTCCTCAACAGCAAAACCGAGCTGAATGCTGGATACATCTACTGAGGTATTGACTATCTGGAAGGTTGAATACATCTAGGAAGTATTTATGAGCTGGCTGATTGAATACATCCAAGAAGTGTTGACTATCCGGAAGGTTGAAACGTCTACAGAAGTATTGGTGGCTGGTTGATTGAATACATCACAGCATAGCAGATGAGCTGGCTCATTGAACAGGACATGGTTGGGCATTGGTGGATAGGAAGGATATTGCTCAACTGGAAGTAAATAGTACATACTAGCCGAAAATACAAATTGATGATGTACATTGCTGCAGCAGGTGTAAGTACATGGTGTATTGTGACACTGCCTTAAGTGGGATGTAACGTACTTCTGCCTCAGGCACCCACAACGTCATGCGTTGCCCGGGTGGGGTTGGGCTTTTCCGTCAACAAAACTTCCGGAGATCTGGCTGCATGTCTATGCTCTCTCGACTGACACGATGGCGTCGTACGTGCTGCTGCTCAAGAAATCATGATGAATACTGCTAACGCTCTCCAGTAATATCCTCCAGGTCCCGTTTCGGCGGTCGCACTCCGTCACGCTGTCGAATGCCATCACGCAATACATCTCCTCCAAATATGACCAACGCCCGGACATGTTCGCCGAGGATCTATTGATCATCGAGCGACTGCGAAACGAAGCGATCAATGTCCAGGAGCCTCATGTCAGCGGGGTCAGTCGACTGGTCACCTATGCGGCGCAGCTGAAATGGCTGGGTGGGAAGTTTCCGGTGGATGTGAGTAGATCGATGATGCAGAGGGATAAAGTTAACATGAGCAGGTTGGGGTGGAATTCCCGTGGTATCCTGCGTTTGGATTCAATACTTCTAGACCGAGTAGGTGATATCTATCAGGGATTGGGGTGGTGATGGTGGCTGACTGGTTTCAGTTTCGCAGAATAATATCCGCTTCGAGCTCGCGAACGTTATCTTCAACCTGGCTGCGCTGTATTCGCAGCTAGCGTTCTCCGTGAACCGCACGACATCGGATGGTCTCAAGCAGGCGTGCAATTACTTCTGCCAGGCGGCTGGGGTTCTGACTCACTTGCGGTCGGATATCCTTCCCGATCTGCGGACGTCGCCTCCCGAGGATATGGATGATATGACACTGCAGAGCTTGGAGCAGCTGCTTTTGGCGCAGGCTCAGGAATGTTTCTGGCAGAAGGCTGTCAAGGACGGGCTGAAGGATGCGTCGATTGCTCGGCTGGCGGCTAAGGTCTCGGACTTTTATGCAGAGGCGGGAGATCATGCGGTCAAGTCGAATGCTATCAGTCCTGAGTGGATTCACCATATGACGGCTAAGCATCATCATTTTGCTGCTGCTGCGCAGTACCGGCAGTCTTTGGATTGCTTGGAGAAGCGCAAGTACGGTGAGGAGGTTGCTCGTCTGAGGGACAGCGAGGCGTGTGTCAATGAGGCGTTGAAGGAATCGCGCTGGATTAACCGGACTGTGCTGGGTGATCTCCAGGGATTGAAGACCAGGGTGACCGAGGATTTGAAGCGTGCTGAGAAGGATAATGATATTATCTACCTCAATCCAGTGCCGCCCAAGTCGGAACTCAAGCTGATTGACCGGGCATCTATGGTTGCTGCGAAGGCGCCGTCCCAGGTGACTGATGCTATCTCTATGTTGGGCGAGAACGGGCCTCTGGGGCAACCGCTGTTCTCTAAACTGGTGCCGTATGCTGTGCACATTGCTGCTAGCATTTACTCAGATCGTCGGGATCGACTGATCAATGAGAACATCATTGGGGAGTTGGAGAACATGACGGATAAGCTCAGGGAGTAAGTTTTCCCTTTCTATTGCTATGCAAGGCTAACCAGTTAGTCTGTTGTCTTCTTTGAATCTTCCAGGCTCGCTGCAGGCTTTGGAGAAGCCGCTTGGTCTTCCCCCGACACTGGTATCGCATGCAGAAGAGATGCGCCAGCAGGACGGGCTGAACCGGCTGCGCAAGTCGCTTGAGGACACGGCAACGGTCAAGGCCAACGACAGGGCTGTGTACAACGAGGGCGTAGAGCTTCTGGCGGCTGAAAAAGCGGAAGATGATGCGTCACGCCGGAAATTCGGCACCGATCGCTGGTCTCGAGCTTCGTCAGAGGAGGCTGCGCCAAAGTTGTACACGACGTCGCGCGAAATCGAGGGATACTTTACGTCGGCCCAGAGCAGTGATAACCTGGTTGAGCAGAAGCTGAAAGACTCTGCGGCAGTGTTCCGGGTGTTGACTGGCACGAACCGTGATCTGGAGATGTACGTCCCTAGCAGCCGGTGGGCTGCTCTGCCGCCGGAGGTCGAGCGCGAGGTGAGCCGACTGCGGGGATGTATGAGCGAGGTGAGCCGTCTGGAGAGCCGGCGGAAACGGCAAGCGCAGGCATTGAAGGACAAGGCGCGGGCGGACGATATTAGTAAGTGACCTACCAACGTAGGAGGACGAGCTAACAGAAGTAGGCCAAGCACTTATCAAAGAGACGGCACGGCTGGAGCGCGAGTTTCCTATGCAGGCGATCCAGGCCAGCCAGTTTGAGGATCTCTTCGAGGAGCAGCTGCATCTGTATGACACAGACCTAGACATGGTCACACGGGAACAGCAAGACCAAGACGAGATCGCAGCACGGGTGCAGGAAGCCAACCGGGCGTTTACACGGGCACATACTGGCGACGCATCGACCAAGGAGCGCGAGCGGGCGTTGCAGGAGCTGGAGAACGGGTATTTGAAGTACAAGGAGATCCTGTCGAACATCGAAGTGGGACGGAAGTTCTACAACGATCTGGCGAAGATTGTGGGACGCTTCCGCGACGACAGCAAGGCGTTTGTGCACAAGCGGCGAATGGAAGCCAGCCAGCTGGAGGGGTAAGCTTATACCAGTTGACCTTGGAATCTAGCTAACTGTGATAGGGATATTTCGAGTGCTGCCGCCATGGCGTCGCTGAATATCTCGCGCCAGCCACAACTGCAGCCGCAACCGCAGCCGCAGCCGCAGCCATCTTATAACGCTCCGGCGCAGATTCAGCAGCCATCCTATAATGCTCCGGCACAGGTTCAGCAGCCATCCTATAATGCTCCTCCAGCGCAGGTTCAGCAACCATCGTACACTGCTCCTCAAGCAGCACCCAGACCCGAGCCCATGACGGCACCACAGCCTACGCGGGCGAATGCGCGGCCACCGATGACTCCGGGGATCTGGTCACCGGAGATGGGGATACGGTTTGGGGGACAGTGGGATCCGAGCAAGGGAGTGAAGTTTTCATAACCTTCTTTAAAGCTAGAGCATACAGTACAGCGTTGAATACATACATACATGTTCATATCTACATTACATCGATGTTAATAGATCTGATCTATATTACTGCAGTGACATCACTGCATGATTATATACACTCCTTAACTTGACTATATACATACCCTCAACCAACTACCCATCACCATCACCACCACTACCAGTAGTACTAGTACTAATAGCACTACTCTGGAATAGAAATAACCCTCCTCAACACCTCCCCCGCCAACCACGCCCCCTCCCTCGTCCCATCCCACAACCCCATTCCGATCCCGATCCCGGGGCCAACATCCCCAGCAAGTTCATTAAACCTCCGAATCCACCCTTCCCACGTCTTCCTGGTAATAAACCTTCCCCTATCCCTATCCCCACTCTCATCTCCACCATTTGGTGGTGGTGATACAGCCAAAGGCGGAGAATTCGCCGCAGAGGTAGACGTAGAAGCAGATACAGACCCTGATTCGAATTCATCGAGGGTGAGACCTGCTACTATGTAATTATCCTTCTCTTTCTCTTTCTCTTCCTTTTCTTCTTTAGGCTTTTCTTGGTGAGAAGAAGGAGAAGGAGGGGAAGGAGGATAGGGATGGGAAGGAGTGCGAATACCCCTTCTCCGCCAGAGATGTTCACCGTAGAGAAGGGCGAGGGTCGTTGCTGTGAGGATTTGGGTGTTGTTTTGCAGATGATCATTCTTATTTTTCTTATCATGGTGATGATTCTGAGGTTGATGTGGAAGGTTCTCAAGTATCCGAAGACACGAAATCGCAAGATCATCGATCCAGGACCCGACTCCGTCGCTTTCATCCCCATCCTCATTATTATTACCATTATCATGATGATCGAATCCCCAATCATATTCATCAAACCCATACTCATAATTATCCGAGTCACTGGGGGAATGTAGTACCCCTTCTCTAGCGAGGAATGCGAGGAATGTGATGAAGTTGAGCCATGCTTGGTGGAGGACCTTTTGATCTCTTGGGTGCCATTTTTGGTGTTCTTGATGTGTATGTGTATGTGGAAAAGGGTGCAGATGCATCCCGAGCACATCTCCAAAATCATGAAATATTGATCCTACCACGTCTCGGAAATGTGGTAGGTAGGCCCATACTAAACTCTTGGTTTTTGTGGGTCGGATTGTTGATTCGGATGCCGAGGAGGGGAGTTTGGGGGGTTTGGGTCTGGGATTTTCTTCGGGTTGAGGTTGAGGTTGATTTTGAGGTTGGGGTGTGTTGGTATTGGTGTTCTTTCCTGGTTCTGATGGTATAGGATGAGGTGGTGGAGGAACAGGTGCAGCCACAGAATCATGTAAATGGCGAATATAATGCGACCCGCCCACCGTCCCATCGAGATATACACCTAGGGATGGGTGGTACAGTTCTTCTTCTTCTGTACTTTCTCCTTCATCTTCCCCTCCCCCATGCTCTTCATTCCCATTCCCATTCCCATTCTTCTCAGTAATATCCCCATTAACACCACCACCACCACCACCACCATAAGAACTATACCTCTCCCTCTCCCTTCCACCACCCACCTGCGAAGCAGCAGAATAAGAATACCTCGACCGCGTCCTCGCACGAACATGCACATGCACATCGGGCATATTCTTGATCGCGTGCATCAAGGCAATCAGTTTCTTCTGTGATGGGGTGGGTGTTTGGTGATGGGAGATGTCTGTGTCGATAGTCTCTTTCTTTATCATCTTTTCTCCCGGCTTACCACCATGACCGTTGGAAGTGATACTTATTTCAGCAGTAGCTGATGACACCATGATGTTTGTGCAGGGTAGACATCGCCCCGCGTGTAGAATACTGGCCCATAGGTCGTGGACGCATTCATCTATATCATGATTAGTATCATCGTGTGTAATTTATATAAGGTATGATGATGGCGGGTTAGGGGTGTACCTATTCCCTCCCCCCTCTTCTCCATAAACGCACTGATCTCTCCTACAGCCGTCACTACCGAGATCTCCTCCGCCAGGTACAGTTGAATAATGCCCGTGAAAGGATACAGGGATGGAGTGCCTTGGGTCCAGTTGTGGAGGGTGGCGAGGGTGTCGATTTTATGGTCCATCCCGTTCCCTCTTCCTCTCTCTCGCTACCATGTACTCTATGGTAGTTGGGAGGACATGGTGAATTATTATGTGTCTGTTTTTAGTAGTTGGAGATGTTGTATCATGTGAACTTGTGTAGCAAAAGTTAGATGGGGGTGTGTCATGATGTCATGTCATGTGATCGTTATGGCCTAAATATATACTAGTATGCTAGCTACTTGTATGTACTATGCTGGCTGGCTGGTGTTGATTATAATGTACAGGGTATCATCGCTCCGTATTTACTTATCCCTAAGGTTCATGTCCTGGCTCGTATTTGGCTTACGGATTCTCCACCTCCACCTCAGGCATCACCATGTCTAGCCCCTCTCCGAGGAAAAAGTCCAGCTCGCTGGGTCCGCCTTGCGAATGCTCGTTCTCTGCTAGCTGCTCCAGCAGACTCAGAAACGGGTCTTTTTCGCCTTCGCCTGTGCCTGTTGCAGCTCCTGCTGCCCCTGTTGCGGTGGCGCTGGAGCTGCCCTGTGACGGGGCATCCGGCGTCAGTGCCGGTCCGCCCGGAGTGGCTTCAAACGGAAACGTCGCGTATTGGGGCTGTGCGGGCGGTGTCGGTGCAGTGAATGGGTCGGAGAGGAACGGTGCAGGGGAGTTGCTCACTCCTGGTGAGAAGCCTAGACTGCTCTCTGGCAGGGCGAGCTCGGGTTGTGGCCATGTCGGCGATGGTTGGAAGCTGATGGATCCTCGGCCTTGGGAAGGTAGAGTCGATGCAGGCGGGTACATAAGTCTGTTGAAATCGGGCCGGTCAAGTGGTAATCTAAACAAGTCAGTATTATAAGTCAAATGGAGAGTGGTGGCTTACTCGTCTCCATCCACTAATCGCAAATGCGCCCCATCCACGGCTAGCCCTGGATACCGGTCCAGGAAGTCCTCGAGATGGAACACCGGGGCAAATCGCACCGGTCGCGCTGCCATTGTCCGCACCAGCTCGGCATGGCATCCTGAAATACTTTGCAGCATCTCCCGCTGGTGCTGCACCCCCGCCCAGTACTGCCGTAGCCACGACAGCTGGTGCATCTCGCGCGCGAGAAAGTCTGCGCTCGACGCAAACACTTCTCCCTCGCGCCCGTGGTAGTGGACTCCGTGTACGTGTACGGTGCCAGCCGTGCACACGCAGTATGCCACCAGGGCGGGCCACTCGATGCGTGGCGCGTGTCGGGCCAGCTCCACTAGCTCGGCGATGGCGTTGGCATGCGAGAAACAGAGCGTCGTCGCCTCGATCTGCCACGACTGGTGCTGTCCGGTGCCGCGCAGCTCGACCAGGTCGATGGGGAGGAAGGGCCGATAGAGTAGACAGTGCACGAGGTGGTAAATGAGCTTGCTCAAAAGCAGCAGCGTGCTCTCCGGATGACCGAACAGCGTTTCGATCGATGCGAACAAATCTTGTGTGCCGGCCGCCCAGAGGTCGAGTTCCTGGCGGATCTTGGATAGATTGGAGAGGGCGTGCCAGGGAAAGTGCGAATCGCCTTTGACGCCCCCCGCGGCGAGGTAGCGGTGCGTGACGCCCAGAATGCGCGTAATGTCGACCAAAAGAGCCGGGCCACCAGGGCCTTTGCGACGGTCCGGAGAGTAATGAATATTAGGGCCAACCGGGTTAAACCATTCGCCCGATTCAGACCCGCTGCCCGGAAGACGCAGGACGATGGAATGGTCGGCAATAAGACACGGTCGCTTGGAGCCACAGGTGAGAAAGCGATCCATCACGTAGACGGTCCAGAACAATCGCCGTCGCATTTCGCGTTCTGCGGCAGGCAGCGCTGCGGGTGCTTCGCGATACAAATCCAGCGCCAGTGTCATGGACACCGCATTGGCTGGGCAGTCAGTACCAGTCTGCGTCAGTAGGCGTCGCACATACCTAATACCATATAGGCTGTTTTGCCACACCCGTAGGCGAAAAAGGTATGACAGAGCAGTAGCAAAGACTGGGTCCCTTCGATGGACGGATTGTCAATATCGACCAGCCGTCTTGCCTGACGAGCATACTCCAGGCTGCCTTGCGGAGGATTCGGCGTAGTATATCTACAACATCAGCCAGAATCTCACGACCGAGGAACAATAATTACTACCTTAGGGTTAGGGCATAAATCGCCATAGACAGATGCATTGGTAATTGTCCATGCTGATGCCGTTGACGTGTGGCCGTTTCATCCAGAATCCAATACGGCTTCCCATGCAGCCGAGCAAAGTAGTTGTCCAGCATGGCATCGGGCAGCCGGTGTTGCTGCGGCTGCGATTGCGGGGGCGGGGGAAAGCCATGAGGCGCCGGGGGAAAGTGGAATGGCGTCGAGGCGGACGGCAGCAGTTGCTGGTCCAAAGATTTGATGGGAGAGGTAGCCGAGGTCGGGGAAATCGGCGAGTCTTCCTGGAGGCGCTTTTCCAGCCCGTCAACCCGTTTTAACAAGGCCTCCAGGACATCGGTTTTGGGTCCCCGCTTTTTAGGAACGGCGTCTACCAGAATGAGTAGAGTTCGGATTAACGTGGCAGGCAGAGGATCAGACCATAGATGCATGGACATTGGAAGACCTTGCAGGCCTCACAGCTGGGACGTAGACGATTACATTTGATCTGGCAATTTTGTCAGATCAAGAAGATGATGGTGATCTCACGAAAGATAATGATAATGATGTGAGTACCTTTCGCTTTCTGCAGGACTTGCAGTTCATTGATTCACGGGGTTCGGCATGGACGCGACGGGGAGTGAGACGGTCGATGCTGACCTGGGGGCGGGACATGGCATTGCCTGTGCATAGGATGGATGGAGAGGGTGAAGAGGATGGCGTGGGAGTTGGAGTTGTTGTAGTTGAGTCGTAGTGGTTGTGGGGAACTTGAAGAGAGGAAAGGATGAAATAGTCAAGGAAGAAGAAGCCGAAGCCGAAGAAGAGGAAGAGGAAGAGAGAGAAAGTGAGGGAGAAAGAAGAAAAGCGAAGTGACCCCGGATTTAAAACCAAAAGCAAACGTGGAGAAGCCGGTGGACTAAGATGGATCTGGTTAGACACTGCGAATGCGGGGAGTTTCTCTTTTCTTGCATCAGTTACTTACTACTACTAACTGATCATGTTAAGTGGTTGGTGTAATGTTAAATTCATGCATGAAGCACCAACACTCTCTGTCGGTTAAATATTCCTCGGGATTTTCCCGCTTCCAGCACGGATTCTCGTCCGCAAATCCAGCACTTCTTTCAAGGCCATCATCACTATCCAGGATAGTACCAGAATATATGGTGAACTGGTGAACATCTTGTCAGAAACTGTCGATCGCAATCTATCACCCTGCAGACCTTTCCAGTCTAGTAAGAGAAGCTATTCTGCAGCCGGCATATGCCCCGGCCCGGCACTCTTAGTATTTAATTTATTTCACTTGCCGTGATTGTTTTTAATATCCATCGTCTGTTGTAGCATGATCACACTGCATTCATCACACCATTACAAAGCAGTAGCAGCAACAATACCCCTACTCAAAGTGGATACAGTTCATTCATTTAGTATCAGACCGATTTACTCCAATTCTATATAAGAATATTCAAAACACCCGTCCCGATGCCATACGTACAAAATCAAACGGTACATTCTGTCCCACTAGCAGTCGCAGCGTCTCCACCGTCGTCCATGCATCGACATCTTCAATCCCATACGCCGTCCAGCCGGCTCGCACGGCTACCCCCACCGGATCTCCCGTGCGCTCTCCCCTGGTCAAGTCCAGGTACACTTTCCCCCGAGTCGACGGCGGCGATGTGCGTCCACTCGTCCGGTAGTGCCGCAGCAACGGCTGCACCAGCAGCGACTTCTCTGGTGGCAGCGCCGACACCATCACGAACGGCTGCTCCACCATCTTCACCGATTGGATCGACGTAAACGGCTCCAGTCCCTCCGCCAGCGGGCCGCGCGCCCGGAACCCGACCGTGTGGATCGCGCCCACTCCCAGACTGCGCAACGCAAAGATCGTCGCCGACGCTTCGCTCTCGCTCCCCGCTAAGATGATGGCTGCTCGTCCCCGGTACGCCGACGGCACATAGTCCCGCGTCAACGTCGCCCGGATTCCCTTCCATGTCGCGTTCTCTCCCATCAACTGCTGCTGCGGCGGTGCTGGCTGCTGTAGCCGGCTAGAGCCCCGCATGGCCACAATCGTGTCCACCAGTCCGATCGCCTGCGCTGCTTCGCTGATGGCCGGGATGCTGCTCGTCCCACTGGCGATCGGCGGGTGAACGGACGCTCCCCCAAAGCTCGGCTGCGTGATCACCCGCTCGATCGAGCCCGTGGGACCCCGGTCAATCGAAGTCAGTGTGTGCGGTAAACTGAGCTCATTGAAGCATTTCTCCATAAACATCGACTGCGGCGTGGATCGGAAGGACCCAATCGCGTACAGATCCCGTTTCGGAAGCTGTCCCATGATGTGGAGGGCCTCGTTGATCTCGGCGGCGGTCAGCTGGCCGGGCGCGGCAATCATCGGCAGCAGCGGATGCGTGATGGGCGAAAACACCGTATTGAGTGCACGCGAAAGCTGCCCTAGTTGGCCCATGTTGACTGCCGAGAGAAGTGGGTAGGGCCCGTAGGTCCCCTTGATCGTCGACCGGAAGTACTCCAGTTCGTAGTTGGCCTCGATCGTAGTCACCATGGCAATCATCTTGACAATGTCCGCGTACTTGGCGCTCTCCGCAAAGATCCGGGGTGCCTCTGGAGACGTCCACTTCCACGTGCCGGAGAAATCGTGGAACGCAGACATGATGATGCTGTTTCCTTTGACCTCCGACAACCGTCTCCGGATGTCTTCGGGCAGCCACAGCTCCACATCAATGTACTCCACTCCCCACTGAATCGCCCGCCGCAGATACTTGTAGAAGAGCATCGGGTCATCCATTGGGAATTTGCCGTTCTCCTTGGTGCATCGAGTGGTAAAAATAATGGGCAACTCCGTATGCTGCCGAAGCAACATCAGCTGCTGCCCTACGTAGCGAAGGCTCGGCACCGACACCTCTGCCCCCTGGGGTGGTTCAGGATCAACCAGCAGATCCACGCGGATTTCGACGGCATCCGACCCCACAGAGAGAATGTCGAGGTTAGGCAGGGCCGCATGCACATCCGGGAATGTCGTGGAGATGAAGTTGGTCCGGTTTTTGGTTTTCAGGTCCTCATGCGGCCGAGTCTGGCCCAGAATCAGCGACAAGAAGCGAGTCAGGTCGCGGCGAAAGAAGGGACTGCGCAGAGAGTAGAGGAACTCATAATGGCAGCGCTCGGTGAGTGCGTCATCCGGAAACGATCCATCGTCGACACAATGCGTATTGACCAGAATACAGGACGCCGGGTCATCCACTTGCAAGCTTGCAATCGAATCTTCCGTGGCGAGAAACCCTACGACGACGGCGTTGCTGCCTGGGCCAAACGTAGACAGTGAGGTTTCGGTAGTCCATGGCTTGCCGAGGATATCCGCAACCACTTGAACGATGGCCTCCTGCCCCGGACTGTAGACTGTAACGACCGTCCGTGCAGGCTCCGGGGGCACGGTTAGCGAAGAAAAAGCAGAAGATGTGGTAGAGCCTTTGAGAGCCGTGAGGGATGAAGTAGCGGCATCAGCCAAGAGTGTCATCCCCATGGGCTGATGAAGGGCTGTCTGCATCATCTCATTGCATATGCAGTATACTGCTCCTTCTCATACTTGGATGCGACCGTTGGATGTCGAAAAAAAGATACGTCACGTTGACTCTCCCGTCGATCGCGGAGAAGAGATCACGGAACAAATCAACAGCGGACGTAGTAGTATATAACAGTAAGAGTAGTACTAGCAGCAGTAGCAGCAGTAGTAAGTCAAGACCGGTTATAGATGTAGTATGTATGTACTGTATGTGGCATTGATGGACCCCAACCAAACTCGGGAAAGTGATATCTGCACCAGAGCCGAGTACACCGACAGACAACCCCAAGCCCAAGAAAGACAAGGAGGGAGAGTCAAGTACTACTAAGAACGGAGCGCCGGCGGAAAGACAGACAGCGTCGGGGCTTAGCGTTTAATAGCCGGAAAGTCGGAGTCAAAATGCAGCAGAATGGTTTAGGGGCTTCACGCCGATCAACAGAGTTTCAAGACAGTGTGGAAGAGGGGGGAAGCAGGAGACAATGTAGAGAAGATCTGGAGAGAAGGAACGACATCTGCTCGGGAAGAGATGAGAAGGGATTCAGCCGATAAAGGGAGCAGATCGAGATGAGGGAGAGAGCGGGTAGAGAGCAGGAGACTTGGAGAATTGCTGGAGACTAGCAGTCAAGATGGCATGGATCATTGGCGATGGAGAAAAGAATCGAGGAATTTCCCCGGAATCCCAACTCCGCCTACCGGGGGGGCGGAGGCCATTTCTCCGCCAATCACGGGTGGGACTCGTCCTCTCCCGTTTCCCCAGCCTCAAAAGAGTTCACCTGATACTTGCTACTAGTATTCTTCCGACAAACAATCAATCCTACTCCATGGATTACTACGGAGTAAGTAGATACTACTGTACATGCTCTTCCATCTCGTTTCTACTTCCTGGGCAGGGTCTGGTAGACAAGATTCTAGATTAACTTCAGTAACAGTCCGTCCACATCCATTTACATCAAACCTACAATATCTCCACGCTGTCGATCGGTTTCCTCACCCCAGATCCAGGCAGCATCCAAGCATCCCAGCATCTCCATCTATTGGACACGGTCGCGTCTATCAGGATGATCTGTCTCACCAGCCATCACCCCTCAAGCTCCCATGATACGAGGAAAAAACCCCTCCCATAGCGTTATCTACACCCCTTCTTGTTGGTTCGGACATGCCCACCTGCCGCAGTTCCCTGGCCGGGGAGTAACCCGGCGTCGTACCCCGTAGGCCAATTGACGTTGCATCGTTCATAAAAACTGGCCGCCATCTCCACCTTCCTGCTGCATCGCATCTTCCTGCTGCATCATAGCTGACCTTAGTCCCCGGATGCTCCGGCCAGCTGGCCTGGACAATCAGCCTTACAGCCAGGGCCGACGCCCATATTCTACAAAGTACTTCATCAAGGCAATGCATATCGGTGTACCACAGGTGGCAAATGATCAATTGGTGCAGAAGGAACCTTATGTAACATGACGGCTGAATCCACCAATAGTCCAGAAAGGCACTCGAATAGATTAAAAGAAATACCAGCCAATCAAAAGGGGGTATTGGAAAGAAACAAAAACCAAAATGCTCTCGAAAAAGACAACAAAGAAGTTCGAATAATGACACCAGGTAAGAAATGCATACCTGTGCCAGCATCGGTGGATGCTCGTTCATGTTCAGGCAATTGGGTTCAGCGCAGCATATGTATGGGGGAGGTATGTGGTAGTTATGTGTACATGGATGCATATGATGTATGTACTCCGTGACTGCAAAGCCAGGTGTGACTGGCAAGCCAGACAATCATTATTATGCTCGTCGCAAACTGAAGGCGTCATGGTATTTAATGATCCCGGGCGATCATGCCTCAACATGAGCGGCCCATTCACGTGAAGCTATAGATCACCCGAGGCCTTCGATCCATGGCATTCAGTCAGACGTCTGATTTTTAGTAAGCAATAAACCTGGTTTGCAGACCAGATGCTGCAATCCAGGGGTTATGTTGCGACGGGATCTGAGGCACGGTGCGACGAGTGTTTCAAACACGGTCGCGGGCCACTCGTAAGTGATATTCGATAATAGTAACCCACCGCACGTATCCACATGTCTCTACTCGCATGCAACAGCAATAGGTCCGGACCAAGAGATACAACATGAGATACGTGGCGGTCTGGTGTCACACGGGGCCGTGCCATATCCAATGGTGATCTTTCGGAATGTGCACTCCACCAATGTGATGCTCCCTCCTTAAGGGGGTGATATGGCAAGCCCATTCATGAGCTTGGGAAGCGGCTTTCTGCGTGCAGTATTTGCCGTCTTCGAGACCCGAGGCGCTCCATGGATCATGCGGGGTTCCTTCATCAGACTGTTATCGAGCTTCGCCGGTGCTGTCATTTGATGCTTTGGTTAGCTCGAGACACAAGAGGGAAAGGACGGGCCACAAACCTCGTGAGACTAGCCGGCTATAGTCCCCGGACATGGTGTTCTGGCTCCTACTACCCCCTCCGAAGGATGTGGCGCTCGCGGTTCTCCAGAGGTGGTTTGACGTGTCAGATAGGAAATCGGTCATACTACGACCGGAGAAAATAGAGGATCGGCCCCGATTGCGCTTGGACAGAATGATCTCATCAAACAGGGTCATCCGAGGGTCTCGCGACTTGGGATTCGCTCTCTCCCGTTCGCTGATGAACTCGTTAAAGCCTAGTGACACGTCAGCAATTGCGACCATCAGCTCGTAAGCCACTGTGTCTTACCTTGTGTCTGTTGCAGGACAGCAATATATTCCGCATGCTCCCCGGGCAAGCTCTTCATGAAGGCTTCCATGTTGAAGTTGTATGTCAACCCAGCTTTCTTTTTGTCACCAGTGGCGGGCTGAAGGAACTTCTTGTATGTGTAAAACAGGCTGGCAAAGCATCGGACAAACGCAGCGCGAACTTGCTCGGGGTGGAAGGCGGCCGGACACACAAGGCATATCTGGAGGGCGCACCGGTTGTGTACCACTGTCTTACAGGCGGTACACTTGTACATGTTTTCTTCTGCCTGGTCATCACAAATTGCACAGGTGGCCTTGTCGTCCCACGGCTGTACTTGCAAGCAATGTCCCTCCACCCAGCAGGTACCCTCTGCGTTGTGAATGGGCTGCGCGGAGGCCTGGGGCACTATCGTCGACGCAGCGACTGTGGACTGTGCATACACCGAAGGTGCATAGGTGGAACCCGGGTTATAGTCGGTGTTCAACGTAGTTACAGACAGATTGGGTGCGTGGCCGAGGAAGGGAGCACTGGGCCGGCGTGGAACACCGGTACGCATGTCCATCCCGAACGAGGAGCTACGCCGAGATGCTGCATCAAAGTGGCCGGAACGTTTCTCGCGCAGCGATGCCTGTAATGTCGTACCGGAATCAGCACGGGAGCCGGAGACCGACGGGAAATGGCCGGACGTGGGCGAGATGTCTCTGGGAGACGGCGGGGAGCCGGTCTTATGCGTGGAGCCAGTTCCCGGTCGGTCTAGGCCCTTGGACGAATACCCCCTTGAAGCAGCCTGCTCATAGCGAGCATGCAGGTAGGCGTTGAAGATGAGTGGGGGCTGGGTATTCGGGGTTACAGAAGTGGCTCCGAAAGCGCTCGAGTTGAGACTGACGTACTTCGCCAACTGGGTAGATTGAGCCTTGGACGAGAAAATAGAGGAATTCTCCGACATGAATGAATCGAAGGGGTACGTTTCCACGGCATATGCGGGTGGCCCAGTGGGTACTCCGCACCGACTGTGATGAGGAGCAGCCAGCTGAAGCAAGGAAAGTAGCTTTCTGCGCTGATGACGAGGGAGAGGGGTTGGTTGGACAGTGCTTTCGATAAGGTCGGCATCCAGGTCGACCAACACAAAGTCATCTGATGGAAGCTCGACCTTCTCATAACGACGCTCAATACCTACAATGTAGGGACAAGGGGCTTCCAGAGCCTGGATGAGTCGTGCGGGCAGGATGGGAATAAGCACACCGGCCCACTGCAGTGGGAACAACAGGTCAACGATGGCCTTAGTCGCCAGGTACAGCATCGATGTGTGGGATGACAAGAGGATAATGCGCGACTCCGTGAGAGCGTACTCGAACAAGATCATGATGTTCTGTAACGATAGGGCCCGGAAGAGCGCATAGAGGTCGGTGTTTCGAGAGCCCGGCAGCTCATTGGCAGCCTCCTTGCGAGCAAAAAGACGCAACTCACGCACCGCAAGCTCCACCTGCGTCTTGGACGAGTTGGGACTGAATGCCTCAGTACACAGGTTCATCACATATCGCTCCAGGGGTTGCCAGATGCCCATGCGTGGGGAGCTTGGGGGAATCCGCTGGAGGCTGCCGTCCGTCATCGGAACAACAACAGCCTTCAGCCATTCCTTCCAAAAGCTGGTCATATTTTCCTCTCGGCCCAGGATACCGTAGGCGCGGGGAATCCAGAATCCAGTATCCCCATCTGTCAAACCCTCGATCTTCGATGCTGCACCGTGACGGACTGGCCGCAAAAGATCAGTCATCAAGGTGATCTTCTCTTCTACGGCACTAATCTCATCTTCCAGCTGCTCTCGCGACTCTGACCCTGAAGGAACGGTGGGTAGCTGAGCGAGAAGCCTAGAAAGTTTAGCTCGCTCACTTGCCAGCCTCTCACCCAGACTTGCCGCCAACTCCCTCTCTTCATCGGTCATGTTGTCCTTCCGCCACTCCTCGCAGCGCTTCTCGAGTTCTTCGGCCGCTCGCTGGTTGAGTGGGATCCAGATGATGAGACAGATGGCGTGCAAGCGTGAGCCGTTATCAGTAGTCATGACGAAGCCGTGCCAGGTGGATCGCGGCCTTTGGTCCGACGAGACTATATTGATGTCGTTCGGAAAAGCAAACATGGGTACATAGTCCGGGAAATTTCCTCGCAGCTTCAGTTCGTCGGACATGCCCTTTGTCGGATACCGGTCGAGCAGGACGGGCTCGAACCTCCGCTTTAGGGGGTGCATGGTGGGGGAGATTTCGAGCGGTTGCGGGACAGGTATCACGGAGTTGTAGTTACTCAGACGTCGCGAGGTACGGATAGATGCTGTAATTGTCCGCCGTTAGCCATCTATATTCTATACTCCCTATTGTCGGCCTCCCCCTTCATTTACCCCACCAGGATCTCTACTCACCTTGACGAGCAATCGACGGTTGCCTCTTCATACTGTTCATATCGCGGAATGCCATATGTCGCCGCACACTACCTATGCTAGACCGGAGCAGGCCCGCAGGCTGTGGGGTCTCCTCGGAGACGATCTTCTGGGTGCGTAATCTGGATCTGGGACGAGTCGAGGGGGTGATTGCGCCCGCGCTGACATTGAGATCCGACAGAAACGACTCCCTCTCCGACGCGAACTTGAACAGCGCTTTGTCAAAGTCGAAGTCTTCGAGAAAGGAGGAGCCCCGGGGAGAAGGGGCACCCTTGATTGTCATACTGCTGCGGTTGCTGTGGGTGCCATTCTCGTTGGGTTCGGGATCGACCGAGCGCATGGAGAAGCGCTGGAAGGAGGTACGGTTTCCCGCCATGGAGATGGGACGGGAGAGACTGTCCAGATGGGAATCCTCCTCGGCATCGGCATCTTCCTCGATGGTATCTGTAACGGCGGGGCCCGGTGAAGTGGCATTGTTGGCACGGTACTCATCCCCTAATTTGCGATAGGTTTCCAAGACCTCTGTTCCATCGACACCAGCAATCCAGAAGTAGTCGGCGAGCGGGGTGGTGGACGCTTCGGGCGGGGAAGAGGAGGAAGAGGAGGAGGAAAAAGGCATCTCGTCGAATCGTCGCTGAGAGATCGCAGGGTTGTACTCATCAATCGTCACAATTCGTCGGGGTCGTCACAGCATGGAGTAAATGCAATTGCTAGATGTTCTGAATTTCCCAGGAACATCAACAGTGAGGAGGGAGGGGGAGAGAATTTGCAGAAATTAGGGGGGGTTGTGTTGCAGAATCACGGGCGGGTGGTGAAGAGAGTAGTAGTAGTATTAGCAACTAGAACGCATAAGTCTAGAAATGCGACGCTGTCGCGAACGCGAACGGGCAGGATGGCTGGGGCTCTCAAGCGTCGGTGCAGATGCAAAGAGGGGAATAGAAGGACGAATTGCAGAAAGGCAGATGCTGAAAAGAGGAGACGATCTGAAAGGTTGATCTACGCATTGACAAGAAAAAAAGGAGTGTCGGTTAGTGGAGGAGGAGGGAGGGAGGGAGGGAGGGAGAGCCAGCGAGAGCGAGAGCGAGAGAGAGCGGAAGAGAGACAGGTGAGGGGGCCAAGAGGGAAAGGGAAAAAGAGAGACAAACTGGAAAAAGGAGGAATGCTTTGACAGGTGTCTCTTTGTGTAGGAATGGGAAGAAAGTTAAGTTATGGTTCCTTAATTTTTTAAAAAGACCCCTAACCTTCTTCATTTTTCCTTTTTTTCTACTTTTGAATATTATTATTATTTTTTATTCTTTTAATTCTTGCTTGACTTCAATGGTCATGAATTTCTTCTGCCTTAAATTTTTATAATACAATTTTTTTTTATTTTTCGAACTAGACTCACTACGCAGACGGATGGTTGCGTAGACACTGGGAAGGGGGGAAAGCGAAACGGCTGCCAAAAGTCCAATCCAGCCCCGGCACCCCCCGTGTGTTCCCCCCCTCCTCCCTCCTACTTCCTCCTTACCCTTCACGGTTGATCTGCTACTAGTAGACGGTCCGACTGCTACTACACACTGTCTGTCTACACCCTCCCCTGCGCTCTCCTGCGCACACGCACTACAACCACAGCCGTCACTTCCTTCAATCTTCCCTTTACTAAATTATTTAGTGGAGTCTTCTCCTACAGGTCGATCCGAGATTCCACATCTATTAAATTCAGGAAAAAGAAAAGAAACTTATAAAAAGAAAGTCTACCAAATGGTTGGAATATCAACTATATGTGGATCATGTCAAACAAAGAAGATGGTCGGAAAAGGGAGAGGCGATAGAAGCAGGCAGAGCAAAAGCAATTTGCAGCCAGAGAAAAGAAAATAACAAATAAACGTGCAGCTCTGCCCAGATTGGTACCGGAATACAACGAGTCGGTGGGACATCCTGCTGCTACTACGGAGTACTACTGCCGCTCACCTACTATTTAGTAGGCAGACGCAGTTCCCAGGTACCAACAACCTTTTTTACTACCCCCCAAAGTCCCGGGCGCGACCATGAACTACTGCAAGTGTGCATGGTTGGGTGCGTCCCGCCAACCACCATCCGCAGCCGCGCAGCAACTCCCGCATCAGCTGTGTTACGAGGATCCGCTTGCTTGCTTGGTCCGGGCAGAAAAAAAGGAAAGCAAGGTATCTGATAGGACGGGCCAATACTTGGTGCAGCTGCCGCTGCTTCCTCCTACCAAGGACTACTGTGATACTCGGTATAACTGCTGAGAGGTATGCACATAACTCACTGAGTACAGCTAGGCATCCGGAGCACAGAGGAACTTGCATCCTCATCTGTGAGGGACAGGTACGGCAGCATATCAATCGCTGGGCCCTCAGTGGATCCCGTCGCGCACAAATGGCTTGGCTCACCGGCATCTCTTTGCTCCTGAATGGTCCTCGTTGGATCGCTGCAAGAGAACTACCGTTCGGAATAACCATGGAAAACACAGACCATTACGTCTTCTCTTATCGTTACGGCCGCCGAGGGTTGAAGCTTGGGGCTGAGAAAGAGGCCATGTGGAGCACTTCGAAGAAAATGCGGGATTTCGAGGCCACTATGGTAATTATTGTTATTCTTATTATACATCCGTTGGACACACAGTTATCGCTCCTCTCATTGTTTGTGTCCGACCGACAGGCTCGACCGTGCAGTAAATCGAAGGCTAATTCCATACGCACACGCACACAGCCAGCCTCCTGCTAAGCTGTGCCTGGGGCGAAGGAAGTACGGAGACTAAAGGTAGCAACATCGGAGTTCCTAAATAGGTAGGTAAGTGCCAACCAGAGTTCGGAGATCGCCATGACAAACGATGATTGGAGGACCAGCAACGCAGCCTTGAATCCCATGGATCCAGAATTGTTAGAGCTGAAACTGGAGGGCGGTTCCTGAAAGGGGGAAAAGGGTGCGGTTATCTCTGGACCAAGACAGCCGAGGTTCTCACTTCCGCATTGTGGGATTAATTGCAAAGGACCGAAGCGCATACCAACCCAATTTCTTTTAACAAGATAACTCACTGATATTGTGGGTACACAAATTTCAGCACGATTCTGGGTGCATATTTTTCATATTTACCTCAGACAAAAGAAAGGAGGTGGATCCTCTGGATTCTCGCACCCGACCACCCGAGAACTCCAAGTCGAAATGGCCCGGGGTTGCGTTGATGATCGATGTGGAGCCGAAGCAATGACGATAATCCGGTGCCAAAATCTATTTCGCCGGTCGACACCCGAGACGAGACCAGATATTAATTTTGAGCAGATAAATGATGAATTTCAATCAAATATTATTACGATGAACACTATCCTTATATTGTCGAGACATGGATTCGTTCTCAAACTCACGCACCTTACCCAATGGGGTAACATCACACCGTCACAGAATAGATAAGACACCGGCATAGATTGAGGAACCAGTTTCACCATTTTAAACTTAATCCAACCAGTGCCCCTTAACTCCGGCTTCATAGGGCTCAGCGTAAGAAGAAAACCTCATACATATTACCAAATCAAATCCCGTATACTACTATCTATATAGGGAAAACAAGCCACCACTCACTCACTCACTCACCTCAGGCCGCCACCAAACACTAAGGTATGTACCCACCACCACCACCAAAGGCAAAAAGAAATTTCATAAATCCAGTGGCTAGTACAGTAAGTAGACCAAACCCTGCAGCAATCAATGTGTAGGTTTTCATCATACATGCATACAATCTAAACCACAAATGGACAACAGCAATTTCAGCCTCCCAGCCCAGCCCATCTTTACTTCTTAAGAAAGAAAGACGGGAAAAGAAGATAAAGAAAAGCAAAGAAAAAGAAACCAAAGAGAAAGTTCCAATAATGGTTCCTTGCATAGCCCTACTTCCCCGGACTTGCTTACCCGCATGATTGATGCAGTAGACCAACCAAGCCAAGCCCAAACCAACCAAGCATTTTACAGTAGTCAGTTAGTTGGTTGGTTGCTTCAGATTATTCTCTATTTTCACTTGATTTTTCAAGCCCTACGCAGCTTGCCTTGTGGACTCAAAAGAGAAGAAACGAAAAGAAAAGAAACTCGGTGATGTTCCGACCGATTTACTTACTGTTATCTACACTGACTACGACGCTACGGAGTATTCATTACGGCTTGAGGGATCTCTTTTCGCCATTTGATGTTAACATTTTCCCTAGACTATTCTACCCTCTTCTACGGGGCATAGATATTTTCATAAATACCACTTACCTACTAAACCCCACCTTATTCAATATCAATTACTATACTATCTAGAACCCCGTCCCGCAGTGGACGGACATTTGACACCTCTGACAGGGACGGAGAGAAAGAGAGAGGGAGGAGGGGCGGTGACTAAACCAATTCGAACATGTAGTTACATAATAATTCCTACGTAGTAAAATTAGAGGATAACCTAACAACAAATTTAAACTTTTATCTAGCTGTTTTGCAGATAGAGTAATTAATTTTTAGTCAGTAGATAAGTACTTAGAAGTTGAAGAAAGGGGTCGGTCGGTCGGTCGGTCGGTGATGGAGTCAGTGTGTGAGAGGTTGGTTGGGACGGAACAACAGCACCCGCAGCACCACACACACACACCGTATAGTATACAGCAGCCCAGCCCAGCCTGTAAGGCAGAGCAGTTGCATGGTCTGGACCTTGATCAGCCCACTGACTGACTGACTGACTGACTATCATCCAGTGTACGGGTATGGATAAATTATCCGTGTTATCCCTTATTATAGCCATGATGTCTTTGATTTTCTAGACATACCATGTTAACTAACTGTCGGGAGGGAGGGAGAGAAAGAAGAACGCCAGCGAGTCAAGTTAAGACATACTAACTAAGTACTAATTATATCCTCCCCAGAATTGAATGCCATTGTCAGGGATTCTCTTTTCCTTTCTTTGGCATCCATGCAAGGCCAAGAAAAAACCCAAAGTAAATAAAATAATCCCAGCGAAATCCAATCCAACTCTAGCCTAGCCTAGTCTATTCTTCTTCTTCTTTCTTTTCTCTCTGCGGGGGCTAGAACATCCAAATGCCGAATAACCCATCCGTCAACCTGCCACTCAGTAGTAAAACAGCCTGGTTCTATTTTATTCTATGGAGTACGTACGTATTCTATTCATTCTCTAGGAGTGGACACCTGACAACAACTTGGTTTTTTTCTTTGGTTGCTGAGTTTGAGGTAAATTTAGGTTTGACCTAGACCTATCTAGACCTGAGCACTAGACTTTCTCTTTCCCTTTACCCTTCCCCCCCGACCGGTGGTCCGTGGGGACGGTTGGATGGATGGTCTCGACCGCTCCCGGGGAGAATTATCATGTTTTCTTTAGGTTTCAGGGTGGATTTTGACTATTTGCTGAGGTACAGGAGGGTGGTTGGTTGGATGGTTGGATGGTTGGCTGATTGACGATCAACTACCTAGTAGATACTGTTACTTATGGTGCTGACTGTGTTGCACAAATAGCACATGGCTGGTCAGTTGTGGTGGCTCATTCACAACTAATCAAGAAATATAGTAATTCAACGACTCCTTCCTTATGGGGAACAAAATCTATCTAAAGATAGAATGGAATACGGCCAAGCTTCCGTCGGCGTTAACGGGGGGCGCCGTCGGAAGGTACCTTTTTTTTGTTTCTTCTGTACACCCCTAGACTAGTACTAGACTCCCAGATAAGCCCCCGAACATATGATGTTAGTCTCGTCGTTTTTCTTTGTCCCCGTTAAACGTGTGTAACCACCACGCAAAGTGTCGCAAGCTAGGGGATTGGGATTGGCTGCCCTGAGAAGGTTCGCATCCGTGCAACATCCGCTTGGCTCCCGTCTCATCCATTCATCTGGTGTGCTGATGCATGCCTCCGTGGAGTCGGTGATTGGTTGAGGAAAATCACCGGTGAGCTTGTGAGTCTTCAGACTGCCACACACGGAGCTGGAGGGTTCTTCGGGATCTGCGCTGGCATCGTTGGCTGCAGTGTCTGGAATGTGTGTCTGTTGTTGTTACACAAGGGGGTCAAAGGCCAAGAAAAAGCCCGCTGCAGTTCAGGTACACAGCAGAGAGACAGTAAGCAGGAAATATTACGTCCGATTGGTCTGTCTCATGCCCGTCTTCGCGTCATCAAATTACCCGTCGTTAGGAATCCTTTGTCGCCCATCGCGCCTCTCCACTCAATCGACAGCTGGCCCAGCACGGCGCGTCCGTCGCGTTTCATGTCCTTCTGCAGGGTCTCCAGCCCTTCCTGTTGGCCTTCTTCTTGCTCGACGAGGAATGCAACCTGCAAGACATCCCGCGGATGTAGAGTCGGTGGCCGCGGATCCGCTTGTTCCGGTCCTTGTAGATCCCAATTGAGGGATACAGCCTTGAATGGCGGTTTCGGATTGAGCCTCGTTTGCTGTCAAAATTAGCATGTCGCCCAGGAGACGTCTCACTTTGGCTATGATTTGTGTTCGACGAACCTTGACCACCACAGGACCATCGCCTACGTTCTCTAGTTGCGCTTCCAGAGCAAACCGGAGCAACCGGGTCTTGCCATATGGCCCGAGTGACTTGTTCTCGACTTCCAGGGGCGCCAGCTCTGATGATTTGGTTCGAACACTCAAACAGGGCTGTGCCACGAACTGATAAAGCTTGCGGAAGGTTCTCACACGCCCGCTGGCTGCTTGCGCGTCCGACCCAATCAATGTCTCCGTGTAGCTGACGCTAACCGCCAGGATGTGATTCCCTTCCTCCTTGAGATCAAACCGTACTATTTTTTGTAGTGAATGGCCCTTCTGCACCCCGTCCTTCGAAGCCGTGTCTTCGGCCGGTTCTAGGTCTAATGCCGCTACCTGCGATGGTGTTTGCATCTCTGCCACTATACGAACCGATGTGACGACGCGCGACGTCTCCTCATCCGGCAACTCATTATTGGCGCTGAGAGTGCATGCAAACGTCTCACCCACATACGCAGATCCAAACGCCGGAGGTAGGGTTAACTTGTCGAACAGTCAGTGAGGTGAGGTTATGACTAAACTTGGACGGCCTTCGTACATTGGGGGTGAGGATGAACTGATCGTCGACATTATCGGCGGGATAGCTGAGTGAAGCTTTGCTTGAGATCTTCGTGTCTGCTGCCGGGAGGGGGTACTGATAGGATAAGGAAGGTCGCGATAGCCTTGCACGGTCAGGAACAAGCGGAGCTGTCGGGTCAAGTTCGGTGCTTACCGCAATACTGGACAAGATCAGCCAAGGTGCCGTAATAAAAGGGTGTCCCAGCAAAGCGTACCTTTGAGAGAGACTGCATGTGGCTCTTTGGGGGCATCAGCGCCCGAGTGAGCGCGAGGGCGTGCCATGGAGGGATGTGATTGTGAGTTGAACCAGAGCCGGACGCGGCGTCATTCCGTCGTTATCAGCGCCGCACTAGCTTCAAGCAAACAAGCCAAATGGGGCAAACCGAGCAAACCTCCGCATTGGCCGGGATACGCGAACTATTGGATCATCCTGGCTCAAACTTGACTTGATAGCTCCGATTTCTTATTCTCATCAGACAAATGGAGATATCCGAACCCGCCTAAGATCGTCAATGTGACATCTACAGTAGATCTTGATGCTAGGCAGGTCATTGATCACGCTTTTCTCCCAGATCTGTCAATTTTTTTTTTTGAGGATTAGCCTGATTATGTCATGATCCGATCTGATTGCTTATCGATTAGGGGTCGTTTACTCCATACTACGGAAGCCACCACTGCGACTATTCTTGTCTTGCTACGCCTCCTTTCTCCCTTTGTCAAGCTCCTGGCCTAGAATAGCTTCTGGGTTCAGAATGGGAGTGACACGTACAACACCTTCTCGCCAGCAGCATGCGAGCGCCTCCACGCCTACGGACGCTCGAGCTACACGCTCAAGAGCTGTGGCAAGCACCCCCGCATCGTCCAGGAAGCGAAAAACGACTGAACAGAGTGTCACACCAAGTACGTCATCAAAGAAGTCGCGTCGATCTGCTCCAAGTCGCCCTACTCAAGATCCCGTTGAGGTGATCGATCTGACTGGCGACACCCCTAGCCCTGCTAGAAGAAGAGCTCGAGCACCAGCATCATATGACGAGCCAACTCCTGAGCGCCGCGCGAGAAGATTCCGCACCCACCCTCCCAGCACATATCTTGATAGAGCCGCCCGTGCACTATCCCAGCGGTATGCCGTACTTCGTGTTCGGACCCTATAGCAAGCTAATGTGTGCCCTGCAGGATGTTTGTTGTCGGACATAGTGTCACGGAAGTCGATGATGCGCCCGAGATATCATTCGACATTGTCGGTACCACTGGCAACGTCTATAAGACCACGATAGGGAAGGTGCCATCTTGCAGCTGCCCAGATGCTCTAAAAGGAAATCAATGCAAACATGTCTGCTATGGTACGTCGAGCCCCTTGCGTACCCAGTTACCCCGCACCCTCGTCTCTCTGCTTGGTAATTCTGCAATGTCCGAGTTGCTGATTCTTCTGGTTTGTGAAGTTCTAGTCAAGGCCCTTAGAGCGCCCCAGCATCTTCAATATCAGTTAGCATTCTTGTCGTCGGTAAGTTCGGTTGATGGTAGCCGCATGAGATTGCAGTGCTCATGGCTATACCATAGGAACTCCGAGAAATGTACAACGGCTCTCCCATCAGCCGCGAGCAGGCCAACGTTGAAGAAAACAAGGATGGGAACAGGAAGCCTGTTGAAGGCGACTGCCCGATCTGCTTCATGGAGTTTGAACCCGACAAAGAAGAGATAGTATGGTGCCGAGCAGCATGCGGAAACAATATACACAAGACTTGTTTCCAGAAGTGGGCCGCAACTCAGCAAGCTCAAGGAGTGAGATGCGTTTATTGGTATGTTCCATCACAAGACTAAGAGCAAAAGCGCAGCTGACTCTCCGCGCAGCCGTTCTCCTTGGCAAGCAGATACTGGTAACCTGAAGCTTGATGAACTGGTCAAAGGAGCCAGTGTAGATTCCGATGGCTACGTCAATGTAGCCGATCAGCTCGGCCTGTCTGGAATTCGCGGTATGAGACCGAATCTGTGATTCTCACGTTCACTTGTTTATTGCCTTAACGTAGGCTGATACTGACAGTTCTGGTATAGATTGTTCAACATATCATCCTTACTGGGTGCACCGGCAATCGTCTCGTTATGGTTCGCGACGTGGTAGAGGTGCGTGGGACTACGCCAACCGATATTAGTAGTGAAGCTTAGCCGTCTGGCCTGGATTGTTTTCTGGATCTTTATAAGCGTCGCAAGTCTGAGATTGATACCCAGCGCATGTCATTCAGTTATATTAATACATTGGTATCATTCTTCCAAATGGGCAGTACATTTAGCTCTATCCAACAATAAGGCGAGATTGCACCGAACATAAACTGATTTGTCTGTGCAAATAAAATTTGAAGTCCTCCCTGCTGCCAGAGGTTCTATCTACTGACCCCAAGTAGTAGTCTTGCTGGATATCACAGCGGCTCTTATCCTGGTAAACTTTCAGCTCCAGATGAGCATCCAAAATCAACGATACTGTATACCACGCCCGAGCCAACCTCATCGCTCAGTTCCAATCTAATCTAGATTGGCCACGCAGACACATGGACAAAGTCCGTGTCCATGATCCGAACCGACGCGCACCCCCCGCTGCATGGGAATAAGAGGTATCCAACCCCTCCAAACCGGGACAAGCACATTAGTACCCCGTAGAAGGCACACCTCAGAGAGCTCTCTACCACGAAATGAATGGTAGCCAAATGCATGCATGCAAGCATTATATAGCCATGACAAAATTTTGGTTTCCCAAGGAGATTCTTCATCCACTGTCCTTCACGACCCGCCGACCCCGACGAACAACAGCTACACTCACTGCTTCTTCGCCCGTCATCCACGAAGGCATTTTTTCTGCATTGACGATGCCATTCTCGGCTAGTTTGCGGAATCCGCTGATTATGTCTGTACCGGTGAAGGTGAGGGAGAGGGTTGGTGTTGACGATGTTGATGTGGATGTTGATTTGGGATTTGGGGGATCGAGGAGACGGATATCGAGACGGTCGAGCGGAGCAGAAAATAGAGATGCGGAGGTACCGAAGCGGGATTGTACAGTTAGGGTGCGCTTTTTGGAGACGTGCGGGTCTTCGTGGTCGGTTTTGGATCGTTTGGGTGGTTTAGAAGTGGAAGGGTCTGCGTCGTCGGGGTGTTGGTTCTCCTTGTGGTGTGAAGGATGGTTCATGTGCTCTTCTGGGGTGACGGTGTTAGATGGTCGAGGGTCCAGCGGACTTCCTTCGAGGGCGGCGTCGGCGAAGATGCTGAATGCGCCGGTGGATTGGTTGGCACGACCGGGGCCGCGGAGGGAGAGGAGTGCTTGGAGACTTTTTGCTGTTAGGGAGGTGGGTTTGAGGGTGTAGCGCTGGTGGGGGAGAGAGAGGGCCTTCGGGAGGGCGTCGCGGACGAGACGTTGCAGGCTGCGGGGGTCGGTTGCGATGGCGGTGGGGGTTGCGGATGCGCTAGTGGTTTTTGAGGAGCCCGGGGTCGAGGCTATGGAGGTGTATAGGTAGGGACAGCTATCTGGGAAGGCGATGTAAATGACGCGCGAGGCGTCGGTGAGGAGTTCGGCGGCCTGGCGCGGATGTTGGTAGGGGGAGTTGGTGACGAAGATGCGGAGGAAGGTGAGAGGGAGTGAGGTCGAGCGGGAGAGGTAGTAGTGCGCTTTTACTAGCGGGGAGATCTGTTGCTGAAGCTTGCTGAGGAAGGTTGAGGCGTGGACGCGCGGGAGACATGCGGAGAGGTCGGAGGGGTCTGATTGTTGTTGTTGTTGTTGGCTTTCGATGCGGGAGAGCTCCAGTGCGGTCCATCGGAGGCTGGAGGAGTGGTCGTCGATGTAGCGAAGGTCGACCATGGCTAGTTGTCGCAGGGTAATCCCATGTCTCCAGTCGCCTTCGAGGATGCGATCAATTACTTCGCGTTTGCCGCCTTTTCGCAACTGCAACTCCTGGTATGCGTTTCGGACATCGTTGACGGTGCGCTCCGCAGGATAGGGACTCAGTCCCTCGTCCTCCTCCTCTTTCTCGTCTTCATCTTCTTGGAGATATGGTGGGAATGCCTGGAGATTGCGATCTTCGAGCCATTGGAACGCCAGATCCAACAGTGCTTGTCGGGTGAGCTTGCCAAAGGCTTTGACTAGGGACGGCGTGGAGGAGGGAATGCGGAGGTTGCTGGGTAGACTGGCGGTTGTAGGCGCGCGAACGGACTTTAGGCGGGCCATTGCGTGTGAGTGTTGATGGAAGACCTACTAGGTAGGTCCATGTAGCAACAACTCGGCAGATTGGTAGGGCTGAGTGGTTACTTTGCTGAGTTTGGGATTGGACACATTGGATGCGGCGCGAAGCTACGGGATTGCGGGTGGTTCCTGGGGCATCAACAAACAGCATCACGTGGAGATAGAATCACCGGGTCTTATCTTAGTGCGGTTGGCAGCGCAGGGGCTCCCGCATTCTAGTCGATCGTCTCCAGTCATTCTACTACTCCTCTTTTCATTGATTTGATGTCTGAATAGCGCTATAGATGCCGGAAATAGCGTGATTACAGGGTATGTTGTCTACACGTCGACTATCGAGTGATACATGAACATACCACATCTGCAAGGATGGACAGAGGAGAGGTTGTGGATAACCTCATACGATAAGTATGCAGATCCCGATTATTAATGAGGAGGTTGTGAGGTTGTGCTCGCGGATAATTTTACCCTTTTCTGTAGTCGGCACTTGGCTAACTGGATTCAGCAGGTACACGAGATGTGGTTTATAAGCAGGGAGATTAACTCCTCGCGAACCGCGCAAAATCCGAAGTAGAACAATAATACTAAACAATACTAAGGTCGCCAAGCCATCAGCCTTGAGCCAACCAGGGCATCCATAGCGGGCACCCGGCCAGGCAAGTCTGGTAGACCATAAGCCAGTGCGAGGGAATTTGTTCAATCTGACTTCACACGGGAGTGGCCAGAGTCATCCCTAAAGTTCAACCGGTTTGGACCCTAAAACCAGGCCGGCGAAGGACGGCGGCAGTGCCATTCTTTGGTTCCGCAAGCCCGACTTCGGCCACCGGAAAGAGGATGACTCGGGTTCGATGTCATCAGCGGAAAAGCATTTACTGTAGTGGTTAGTAGTGATTGTGCGGTGGCAACACGCGGCCCCCGGGTAACCCAGCGCAGGTACTGTGTACCTCAAGGGAGGGAAGGAAAAGTATCCAGATTCCGGGGCCCAGCGGATGGGGAGATTAGATCTAGAAATAATTTGGAAAAGAATACTTGATAGGAGTGAATGATTGCAAGATGATGCAAGTAGCGATCGGAGCGAGACAAAAGCGTAAGTGAATGAGAGGGACGGTTAGTCACCGGGATTATTCAACGGGGCCATTGTGCCGCATTTTCCCCCCGATAACTTAATAATCAGCGGCTTCCCTCCAATTCCCCCGCCCCGCCGCAAATTCCCACTCTTTTTCGTCTCCGGCTGTCCCACACTCCAAACTCGACTTGACCCTCTTTCTCTCCTCGACTCTTCCCACGCCTTTTATCTTCTCCTGTCTCGTCTTTGAATCCCGCTGACACCCCATATCGCTTGCACTGCGACCCCATCGATTGGTCCGCCCACGACGAATACACTGTGCGGGTTACCGTGAACGGTTTTTGAATACTTGGTGGTGATCGTACGACCAAGTGTCCCTGTGGAGAGGGACTTCGATATAGAAACTACGAAACCTGACTACAATCCTCAATACTCGCATCGCCGGACTTCAGGGAAAGAGGCCCGTAAAGCCTCAAAAACACATCATGTCCGAATTCAACGGCCGTCGGGCCCCCAACTTCTCTCAATATCTTGATGACCTGAATGCCATTCCTTCGCCGTACGATCAGGCCCTTCAGCAGCAACATCAGGATTCATACAACCTCGAAAATGAACTATCGCTTTTTACCAATGCCGAATTCTTTGATTTCGACAAGTTTGCCGATCTGAATCTGCCCAACTTTGACCAGCTGGAGGACAACACAGTCAAGAAGGAAACCGCGCAAAACACCAGCTCTGACATGGACTTTTTGAATCTTTTGGGAGGTGAGTTGCTGTGCAGTTTCTTTGAAAACACCACGATATACAATCCTTGGGTCCAAGCTGGGTGGTTACGGGCAACTGTTGGTGTATTGTTGAAGCAGTTGCATACTTCCTGCATGTGCACCGCTTCGCCAGTTGCTTCAACCTTCAGCCCTCAATCAATGTGCTTTTTCCATACATTCAGCCCGCCAACCCCCTCTTTCATTTTTCCTTTGTCCAATTTGCTTTGATTGTGCGAATTTCGTACCCTCTCAGGGACTAGTACTAGTGGGAGAAGCTTTACTATATCCCTGAGACACGAGCTGTTCCTTCCGCCGCGCACCTCATCTGCAGGCTCTCCCATTGGCTCGTATGCTGCACGGGGTCCTCTTTGTCTGTGCGCGATCGCAAAACGTGCAGCAGCCTTGCCTTGGCCTGGGATAACGCCAATCGCTCTCGTGATGGCGCCATACCACGTGACCCGTACAGCGTGGGAGGTTGCAAAGAGGCACCCTTTGTGGCACATTCAAGATGATCTGGGCTCGTGTTGATCCTAGTGATGCTGTGCTTTATACCCCTTCCGCCCAGCTTTGGACCCTTTCCTCTTGGTCGACTTGCTTGCCTCATCAGGGGCCTTCATCCAATTATGATAGTCATGACTAACATTCTCTAGAAGGCTTCGGCAATGTCAACGACATTTCCTCTACCATGAACTCCATCAACACCCAACCTTTACCGGTTCAGAACACACAGTACTCTGCAGTTCCGTCCCTGCCCAACGGTCCCCTCAACATCAACCCTGCTCCTAGCCAAGCGGCTTCTCAGCCCTCCCCGCAGTCCTCGATCACATCCCCGCCGTCTGCGGCTGCCACCCCCGCCCCGGCCCCGGCTACCACCTCCCCGGCAGCAGGACCTAAGCGCAAGAACACACAAAAGACCCCGGCCATGAGCGTAGAGGAGGCCGCGCGCGTTGCCGCCGAAGAAGACAAGCGTCGCCGGAACACCGCCGCGAGCGCCCGCTTCCGTGTGAAGAAGAAGATGCGTGAGCAAGCTCTCGAGAAGACCGTCAAGGAGACCACCGAGAAGAACACTGCGCTGGAGGCTCGCGTCACGGCCCTGGAGCTGGAAAACCAGTGGCTCAAGAACCTGATCACCGAGAAGAACGGACAAACCTCGGAAGAGGCCAAGAAGTCGGAGAGCGACATCGCCGCCATGTTCAAGAAGTTCCTGGCTTCTCAACAGCAGAAGGAGACTGAACGGAGTAGCTTTGAGTCCAAGATCGGCGTGGGCACTGCCTAAACCCGACATCCTCGTGTTGTTCTCTTTTCTTGCTTGTTCATTTGAGCTTTGTAGATGATGTTTATGCAGAGTCGCTGATTCTCCCATCATTTTTTTATCTCTTCTTATTCTTTTACCCTTTTTTTTTCTCTTATATCTAATGGTGTACATGAGGGGATGGCGTCGCGGTGCTCGGAAATACCTAGGCTCGTCGGTGGCATGAGTGATGTTTATGAAGTACAAAAATTCTTCGATCGAAACAGATCAGATCAGGAAAAGCTGTTGTGCATATCACACACACGGTACCTGTTTCTCTTTAAAAAGCACATGACAATGAAAAATGAAACATTGACAATCAGTTATAACGTCCTGTCTCCATTTCCGTATAATCACGCGTATACTCTACCTAATGGTCCATAGTCACTTGTGTGGACCTAGTGATCTGGCGCTAATAACACTGATTAAAGCAGAAAGTTTTGATCTGCTATTACGAGTGAAGTAGAGGTCTACTATTTACCGCAGTCATCGTAAGAAAGTTGAAAATGTTACTTACACTCGTTTATTCTAATCTTCCTCTTTAACACTCCCCCAACGTGAAAGTTCAACGCATATAATAGGTACTATTGTTTTTCATATAATATGCAAAGCTGATGTCCTTCACCTCAAAACACGGAAAAAGGAAAATAGCGTAGCAAATACATTCATGTAAAGTAGATATGGAAGAAAGAGAATAGCGGGACAAAGGTAAATTGACATCAAAACAAAGACAATAATGGAAGAAAAGATAAAATAACATTGATCAATGTGCCATACATGCTTGCAAGCCCTTGGGGATATCAAATAGAAACCGTACCGTGCCGTGCCGTGCCGTCCGTCCGCCCGCCCAGATAGATAGATAAGTCCTGTCCCGTGTGCACCGTGCCCAGTCCCGCGTTTATCCATCCTACCGATCATGGTTCTTGGTATAGGAGGGGGATGTACAGATGTGCAAAAGGAGTGAAATCAGGAAAGGGAATATGTGGAATGAATATCAAACGCCGTTTTAACGCCTCATAGCAAGATAATAGATAGGTTGTGGGGGTATGTGGAGGGAGGGACTCATTCAGTCTCAGGGTGAGTTAGTTATAAAACGAAACCCTCTGTGTATGTGGTTGCATTAGTCATTACTTGGAAAGAAAGAACGCAGAAGCAAAAAGAACAAGAAAGCAGAACGGGGTTCACTCAATCTGTCATGGAATATCTCATCTTGCGTAACTTCGTTGCAGTATCAAAGAAGGAAAGAGAATGGAAAATTTTCTTTTCTTCTTGGAAAGATAATCTGGGTGGGAGAGTTGATTCGATACCCGATCAAATCAACCACCCTACTCACCAGAAAACTCTCTCTTCATGTCTGTCACACCCTCAACTTTTATTTCGGGCTCCTCCTCTCTCCCTTCGGCAAGCTTCTCTTCATCGCTCTCTTCACCGTTAATCTCTCCCCATCCTGAGCTGCGACGGCTGATTCGCCCCGTCAATGGTTGGTTGCTTGACGGCCCGGACCATGGACTGCTCATACCGGTCCCAGTGATGCTGGCTGCATTGCTGTCGTGGCGACTGTGCGACTGGGCCGCGCTGATGACGCTCGCACCGTCTCCTGCAGTGGCGTTCTTGTGAAAGCTGCCGCGCTCACCGCTCCCTGCGAGAGGCGTGGCCCCGGAGGCCGAGTAGACGCTGGCACGCTCAACACTAGCAAGACCCACCAAGCTAGGTCTGTTGAGGACACCCGGCGGATTGAATGAAGAGGAGGTCGCTGACTCTCCGACATTTCCACTCAGCACACTCAACGGTAAACTCTCTCGGCTGCCACCGAACACGGATGACGGCGCCAGGGCGCGAACAGAGGCATTTGTGTCCAAAGAGTTTCTGCGGCGCCTTTTTGATGACGATGCGAGAGTCAGAATGGAGGCGTTGTCGGTCAAGATATTGTTGGCTGTCGCAGTACTATAGGTGACCGAGTGACCATGAGGGGCAAGGTGGGGCGGCACGGCCGTGGCTGGCGACGGGGGAAACTGATGAGAAAATTGCACTTGTTGCGTCGCTGAACTGTGTAAAGAACCGGTATGGGTCAGACCATGGTGCTGGTTTTGCGTATTGTAGAGCTGCCCGGAAGGTGCTGCCGATTGCACAGTGGTCAAGGTCGTGGTCAGAGATCGCACCGATGGCGCGGGCGATGAGAAGGTGCTCCCCTCGCCTCCCCCCTGCGAACTGATGCCACCACCCGCTGTAGCCATCGTCCCTGCCTTGGAATATGCTGCATCGGAGATGGCCGTGTCGCCGTTGGTTGAGATGGTTGGCGCGGTGGACTTCGCACTGGTGGCTGGGACCTGCTGCTCGTACCCGGAATATGCGAGGGAGGGTTCGCTCTGCGAACAAGACCTCCGATCGGAATCTGCGCTCGCCTCAGAAGTGTTGAAGTCGCTATTATAGTCGGGAACCATGTGGGCAGTGCCCGACAGCGGGTAGGGGTTGTTCTTCGAACTCCGGCTTTTGTATTTGGGCATCGCATGACGCTTGTTGGACCAGCGGTTGGCACTTGAATCGGTAGAATGCTTGAGACTGGCGAGTCGCTTCATCCAGCTAGAAAAGGGGTGGCGACGTCCATTGCGATCTATGCCTTGTACATGAGCAACAACTCAGACAAGAACTTCTGAGATGAGCTAAATTCACTCACCATGCGCCCTGGCGGGCCCTTCAGCCGTGGCCATTCTGGCCTTCCAACAATCCACCGGTGAGATAGCCAGTGAAAGTGAGTGATTATGCGATCGCCACACTCACGACACGTTCCCCGTAGCGAGTGATGCAAGTCCACAGGGATACAGCGATAGACGGTTGGCCGATCAGATAACAGCCGCAGGGGAAGATGCGTGAACCGAAGAAACGGATCTAAAGGGTCGGAGGGGTAGCGGAGGGAGAGACAGAGATGGGAAGGGTGACGGGGGGCGAAAGCAGATGACTTCAATCCACGAGAAAACGACAATAAAAATTGTAGGAAGAAACAAAAGAGTCCGGAAGGAAGAAAAAGCAGAGCGAGAAATTGGGAAAATGGCGATGGAAGGTGGCCGGCCATCCACCCTTTCATTTCCAAGTCAGGAGTTCCTCAGGAGCTGCACGTGATGCCCATCGGCCCAAATAAACGATCGGCGCCTGGATGTCGCCTTTCTCTCCTCTGCGTTTCACTCCCCAACCAATGCATTTAGTTGAGTGAGTGAATGAGGTTCCTGCCTCACACTTTTCTCTCCTGACGTGTCATTATGTCTGCCCTCTGAATATTGTTTGTTTGTTTGTCAGTGGTTCAGCCTGACGAATCTATGTCGATCTGTTACGAATCCCGCCTCCAGCACTCCGTCTTTCAAGCTTCCGAGGCTGGAACTACTGCAGTGATGCGATAGCGCGTATCTCGCTAGCCCGCTTATTCGGTCCTTTGACATGGATGTTCCCGGCGAATTATGTTAGTCTATCCATGCCAGTTCATGACTCGCTGCCGCACGCTTTACTTTTTAGTCTGGTGCATGCCATCCCACACTATGCGCTCGTGTCCAGTGCTTTTCCCTCGTGAACCATATCCCATATGTCAGCATGCAACGATCTCGATCTGCTCCATCATGCTTCAATCTGAACAATAGAGGCTGAGGGGGTGAAGCACAAGCTGCACAACCCATGTCCAGGAGATTTGGTTCGTTGTTTGTTTCCACCTCGGAACCGGAGATTGTATACAGGAGGATCCAGCCACGATAAGCTCAAGCACCCGCAGTTGGGGATGCCAGATACCACACAGGCCAGCGTAGCTCCTGCTCAGGAGGCTCAGCGGGTGCGTGCATTCTGCTTGCCTATTTGGAGACCCTTACAGTTGTGACAGTATTCTGTCGAAGTTTTCGACTTTCTCGTAGGGAGTGTAGGGAGTAGGCCATCAATACTGCGATTCCATGATTGCTTATCGCCAGATGTCTTATCATCACGTGATATGAGACATCATCGGCCGCGGTTTCCCTGCTGGGCTTCTTCTCAACTGGCTCTCCTCGTCAACTGCCAACATGGCGGGAATCTATGCATTTCTCTCACCATTTTGAGTCAAAAACTGCTTTTCTGGATAGTTTATCTGCGCTTTTGACTTTCGATGACCGGTCTATGCTTTCTAGTAAAGCAACAGGTCAGATTTCAAGCGCTATCAACTAACTCGGAGCGCCACCACATTATGGCAAGATGAGAAGATCTCTACAAGGCTATAAACTGATCTACCAACCCCCTGGCAATGTCGTCATGGGACCCCAAAATTCGACCTCTACCGCCTGATGTAGTGGCGAAGCTCAAGTCCTCAACTGCCATTACACACTTGAACGGGGTTATTGTAGAGCTAGTCAAGAATGCATTGGATGCAAATGCTCGTACAGTCTATGTGACCGTCGACTTCGTTCGCGGAGGCTGTATAGTTGAAGATGATGGAGATGGGATTCCTCCAGCGGAGTTCGAACCAGACGGAGGATTGGGGAAAGCCCACCGTAAGTTTAATCGTCACATATCAACGTCCTTAACTCATAGAGATGCAGATACTTCAAAATACCATTCGAGTCATGCTATAGAAGGACGTAAAGGGCTGTTTCTCGCCTCACTTGCTGCCCTTTCTCTGCTGACTATCACATCACACCATGTGCGCCATTTGAGTACTAATACCGTAACGTTCCATCACTCGACACCGGTTGCTCGATTGATGCCAGCTCCAGCATATCAAGAGCTAAGGTTCAGTGCCCATGGCACGTCCGTCACAGTAAACGATCTGTTCGGCAATATGCCCGTGCGCGTAAAGAGTCGAGCATTGGCTCTTCAAAGACCAGATGAACTGGAACGACAGTGGGAGGAACTAAGGCACTTTCTGGTGTCATTCATGATCGCAAACGACAGGATGGCTAAGCTAGTGGTCCTCGACGCTCATAGGGATAAGAAGATCACCGTACATCCACAGAGACCTGCCAGACAATATGGCGGGGAACCCGATCTACAACGGCTTCGTTCTATCCTGGCACAGTCGGGGCTGGTTGAGGCTCAGAATACGGGCATCTGGGATACTGTATCGGCCAGCGTTTCTGACTTCACAATACATGCGGCAGTCTCCTTGACGCCTAGCCCTACGAAGAAGGTCCAGTTTGTCTCTTTAGGCTCGAACCCGGTGTTCGCGAGAAACAACGCAAATCTGATATTTGCGGAAGTCAATCGCGCATTTGCCTTGTCGGACTTTGGGTCTACAAAAAGCCGTTCCTCTGCAGTTGAAGCATCTGTCCGGGCTGCAGATGGCCAACTCATGCATAGCAAACCCGCGTCTAAAGCAGTCAATAAATGGCCAATGTTCTATATACGTATAGACAGCTGCAATGAGTGGAATATCGACGATGATACGCAAGAACTTCCAGAATCAGACAAATCTCTCCAGCGTATACTAGATGTGCTGTCGACAATGATCAACGAATTCCTCAGGCAGAGCAGCTTACGTCCACGTACTGGGAAAAGGAAAAGAGGTGCGCCCAATGTACCGCCAGCTACTACGCGCCCTAGCAGCGTAAAGACCGGAAGGTCTCTATCTTCAGAAGGCGTCGGCTCTGTCACCGAAGAAACCCTGGGTGGTCAACTCAAGCTCCCCTCTTTACGAAGACCACCCAATGTCAGCCATCATTTCGGCGATTGGACCAGAATCAAAAGTGCAAAGCCGGAAACGTTCAGCAAGAGTTTGCCTTTACGCGGTTCCGAATTCGGGTCAGCTGGCTCAGAGAAAAACCCAGCACATCAAGTCCGGGATCAGTTGAACCAGCAATCAGCGCTTCTTTCTGCTGGCAGGGAAGACACGGCCACCGAGCCCCAATCTCCTATACCAGATGTGTCAGAGGTGCACGAAGGACAGCTGAATCAGGTCCACGAAGAGTCATATACCGACACGATGATGTCGTGGGTCGATCCTTACACGGGTAGACGCCATTTGATCAACTCGCGAACTGGTCAGTCCATGCTCCTTGAGTCTTCAGGAGCATCGGGCATGGTGCTGCGACCCCGGTCCACTGGCTATTCACAAGGACCACATCGTACTTCAGACGAAGTGCAGCGACCGAGATCAGTCCCTTTGCAAAGGACTGACAACAAGTGGGTTGAAAAACTTTTGGACAGTTGGATTAATCCTGTTTTTGGCCGCCCAGAGAGGCCTATCAGTGTGATGGATGTCAGTGCTGGCCACGAGACAGCTCGCCCCGGGTCTAGTTCGCGGGACAATCATGGTGAGCTATGCGGGTTAGAAAGCATGGGAGTGTCAAAGTTCCGCGGCAAACTGCGTAAACAGGATCTAAAAGCTGCAGAAGTCATCGCTCAAGTGGATCAGAAATTCATCCTGATAAAAATGCAAATGCCCACTAATAGCCCTGGGGACCCTGCATCGAACCTGATCTTGATCGATCAGCACGCTGCGGATGAGCGATGCCGGGTCGAGGCACTCATGGCAGAGCTGTTCACATCTGGAGCGGATAGTCCAGGCTCCATCCAAACCATCACGTTGGAACCAATCATTTTTGAAATACCCACCACCGAAGCATCCTTGTTTAAACGATACAAGGACTTCTTCCTTTTTTGGGGAGTAACTTACACCATGGAACAAGGACCCAAAGACAAGAATGTCTTCATTTTCGTACACACCCTCCCAACCCTCATCGCCGAGCGCTGCCGCACCGAGCCCGACCTAGTCACCGACCTCATCCGCGGCGAGATCTGGAGACGCGAAGAAGAGAACGGACGAAGCCGACAGCCTCGCCATCCAACCGGCTTCGCCCATCCTCGTCCAGATATGGCTCAAACCAGCAGCAGCAACAGCAGCTGGGTAGACCGACTCGACGGCTGTCCTCGAGGGATCATCGACCTGCTGAACTCCCGCGCATGCCGCACGGCAATCATGTTCAATGATGTTCTGGACAAGGATGAATGCCAGAGTTTGGTTAGACGACTCGCAGATTGCGTTTTTCCTTTCCAGTGCGCGCATGGTCGGCCCTCGATGATACCTATTTTGGAAATGGGGCCTGCTACTGTATCACTGGATCAGACTTCGGAGGATAATGAATATGAAGGTCCTGGGTTTGTTGGCATGTTTAGGAAATGGCGGGATGGGCGATCTGGTTAGATAGTTGGGTTTATCTCTCCACTACTACTATTACTGTACTACTATTACTACAAATCAATTGTGGACTTACAACTATAAGATTTAATCTACTATGTATAAAAACATGATCAGATCATGATATCGATCGATTAGTCAATAGACTAGTATGTTGCAGAATGGTATATACAAATAGTACACAGGTAGATCCTATCCTAAGTATCCTTCCAAATATCCATCCAATCCATCCCAAGTTTCCATGCCATCCAATAAGTAAGTTCCTAGTCCAAACGAGCCAAGTCCAAGTACAAATCCAAGCAATGCTCCCAACCATCCATCCAAAGAGCAACCAACCAATCAATAAAACAATGATAGTAAAAAGAAATCAAACAGAAGGGGGTGAATCAAAAAAAGTGGATAAAAACACAGAGAATGGTATAAAGATAAAAAAAGCAGAGAGACGCACTCATGACCCATCATCAATACATGCATCTCCATAACAAGTTAAGGCAAGGCAAGGCAAGGCAAGGCCCAAAATTCGAATCAACGAGTATGTGTGTGTGTGTGTGCGAGCCGCGAGGCCCATTCCCGACCTGTAGTGTATAAGACCCCCATATATGCTTTGCCCCTCCCTTTTTTGGTAGTGTTATTTTTCCCAACCGCCCCTGTGCATGCAATGTACAACATTCCGTGTTGTTTTTTGGAAGCCCCGCCGATCCTTTCCTCTTTTTTTTTGTTGCCTCGAACAAGAAAAAGAAATATGGATGAAAAGATTCACGAGTACCGCCCAGAGAGATAATAGAAATTATAAGAGATGTGGATGGAGGAGGGTGAGAGCGAAAAGGTTATACACAGCGGAAGTGCGAGAGTAAAACGTGTGTATGAGAAGGAAGAGATGGGAATAAAAATGGGTAATTGGGTAAAAATCCGTGAAAACATGAATAGAAGTGACTGTCGTAAATTCATTAAAGTGGCGGCCGTGACGAATGAGTGGGATCCGACCTGTTCAACCGTTCGTCGCGACCGACTTGGACTTGGAGGGATGTGTCCAGGAAAGAAAGTCGAACTTGTCTTTGGCGTTCTCGAGAATCGAAGAGGAGCTGGATTCAGGCTGCATGCGCGCTTGGGGCACTTCCCGGGGCTCCAGGACCAGCGACCGGCGATAGAATGTCTGCAGACTCTTTTCGCCGCTCGATCGCACACGGACGAGCTCGTTCTGCATCCACGCCTGTAGCTCCGGCACTTCCGTCAGTCGATACGGAATCTGGAAGCGTTGCAGCTCGCTGATAATCTTGGCCGTCTTCATGTGCTTGTCGAAGTTGATGACTGCCATGTCACCCTCATCTGTGGGCAAGGTACGCAGTGCCTGGTTGCCGTGGTCCACGAAGGTGAGATCCGTGAGGTAGGTACCGACGAAAGGCAGGCAAGGAGGAACGCGGTTCTGCAGTCGTTGCCGGAGAACGTAGTAGTTCCGTGAGACATCGACAATGCCTCGCAGGTATTCAAGGGTGGTTTTGGTCTTCTGGGACACCACTTCCCAGGTCCGCTTCAAGCGGGAGATCATGGATGAATTCAAGGAGCAGATGATGGCCATCAATGAGTCATAGTTGCTGAGCTCCAGGCACTTGTTTGCAATCTTAACCCAGTGCTTGATGATCGCTGCACGCTTCTTGGGCTCTTCTAGCTGGAGAATCGAATCTGCCACGAGATGTGTCAAATCCGTGGACAGAGTGGCCATAGCCCTGACGTTAACAGCCAAGGAACCGGACTTCTTCATCCACTCTGTGGCCAGCAGCTCTTCGGGAAGAATAGCGCAGAAGATGCGCGACTCCTTGATAGTGAACTGGCGAGCGAGTTCCATCGGGTCGAAATCCAGGATGGTAATTGTGCCTTCGCCGTTCTTCCACTGCTTCAGAAGGTTGACTTCCTTCTTTCCCAGGATGGGTGGTGGCAGAGGTGTGTCTGGGTGCACATATTGTGCAGTTGCAGTGTTGGTCTTTCCCATCGAAGACACCAGACGCGGTACGACCGGTCCGTGAACCATTGAGACCTTTTCGGCAAGCTCGACAAGCCGCTTTCCAGCAGACGGGAGGTTGTGCATGAGGGTCGTGCTGGCGAAGTTCACAATGTATTCGAGGGCACAGTTATCGCAGTCATGACGCCAGTGGGATTCGAGCCAGCCTTTGAAGACGTTGTAAACACGAAGACGAACAGGCCCGGCAGTGTGAGGGGTGTCCCCGATGTAGTTGAATCTATCAACCAAAGTCTCCGCAAACTCAATTGGGGTAGCGAAAAGACGGAAAGTGAGATAGAAGGTCGAAACGAACATCGCGTCTGGCGTAGACTGGTGTGCAGTCAGCTTCTCGACGAGCGCGCGTAAACTTCCGCCCATGATCTGGCCATCCTTGAAGATCAGCTCGTGCGCGTAAGTCTTCTCCAGAATGTTGGCTTCTCCTTCTTCCGTTTCCTCGGCTAGGGTAGAATGACTGATGCTGCCCTTAAGAGAGGGAACCTGGTAATGGTTGCCAATGTCGGGCGAGGTCGCGCGAGTGGAAGTCTGGGAGACACCGCTCATCTCCGAGTCACGGAGACGGCTGTTGAATGTAAAGCTACTTCCATTGCTAGTGATGCCTCGGCCAAAGGACTCACTAACATCGGACTTAGCTTGGCTGTCCCTATGAGGGGGGATCTCAATGGGTTGAGTGTCGTGAGACGAAAAGGATAGCTTATCCAGGCTGGTGGAGAGGTGGCTGGTGGATGGAAAAGAGGACATGTCGGTGCCGGGAGTGCTAGCCCCATTACGCGACTGGAAGGACGAGGGAGTAGTATCATCCGTCAGACCTGGGGTTGGAGGAGAGTATCGGTTGTTGATGGAGTTGGGAATTTGTAGAGGAGGCGGGGGCAAGCGCAAAGAAGCTTCTTGAGATCGGTTCTGGTGACCAGCAAAGGTGCTTGTCTTCGGGGGTTGCGGGGTTTTGTTGGCGTCGGTCATTGCGCCGGTCGCAGCAGGCAAATCCTGGGGCATTGCCTCCAGCTCGAAATCACCGCATTGCTCCAGCATCAGTCGAGCTTTGGCCAGGCAGCTCCCCGCTGCTCGCACGCAATCAGTGGCGGCATCCACCAAGCGCTTTCCTTCATCAGGCAAAAACACAAGCTCATCATCTGGAGAATGGGCCGGTCGGAAGGCGTCCCGGGCCGCATAGACCAATTCGGAGAGGCGTTCATACATAGTGTCTCTAGCTTGCTCCAGGAGCCCACTGCCCTGCGGGTCATGCTCGCAAGTGGCCTCGACGACGGTGAGCAGCGCGCGGCACGAGCGCACCGCCTGCTCCGTGGTCACGACCAATTCCGTCGAGGAGCGGGATTGCAGATGAAGCCCAATAAAGGAGCCCAGCACACCGAGAAATGCATCGTAGGCATCGTTCAGTCGTTCGGACGCGAGGTTGGGGTTGCGGGCAATCGCGGCCGGTCCCGAAGTCGAGACCCGGTGGGAGACGGAAATCCGCTTGGTGGTCACAGACACCGGACGGGTCTGTTGAGAGTCGTCCAGGCGAGTGGATGCTCGGCTCATATCCAATCGGCTACGGTTCATGAGTCTAGACTCGTTGCGCTCGGTGTCGGCCTCGGAGCCAGCAGCTTCCGAAATGGGGCGAGTCTCAGAAACCGTAGTGAGTGGGCCTTGCTGGTAGCTTGATTGCTGCTCTAGCTCGGCGATCGTTCTGCTCAGGCCAACTTCCTCGGTCCACACGTCGAGGAAACGAACACCTCGCGTTACAATGCGGAAGGCCTTGAGGAGCATTTCGTCGACCATGTAGTCCATTTCATCCTGCGTCGCATTGCCGCTGGCAACCTCCTGAAACCTCTTGGTGGTCCGGACCAGAGATGAGAGCTCAGCCAGCAACGCCTTGCGATTCCTGCGCAGACCGTCGTGACTGGTGACCAGGATACAATCCCGTGTGAGACATTCAGATTTTTGCTGTGACCCTGTCAGTTATCCTCCGATAAGCACCAGCTAGGAGTCGAATACCTACCAATAGGTAGCGCACGCCAGCAATCAAACCTCGTACAAGGTCCTGGTTGCCAGCGTCGTTCAGAGGGAATCCACAGCCTCCTCTGATAATATCCCAAAAGTCGGTCAACGCCTTCAGGAGCGGCCGCATAGGCTGTTGGTCATACGCTTCGCAGTAGTTGGTGGGTAGCCAGCCCCGAGCTCCAGTATCTAATAGTGTACCGTCGGCCCAACCATTGGTGTGAACAGAATGCACTAGGACGATGTCGCCTTGGTCCAAGGGGAGGGTGACAGTCGACGGCGAGACATTTCCGGAGGGGTGATAAGGGTAGAATGCACGGAGGTAGTTGTGGAAGACGGCCCTCGGCGTCTCTGATTGCTCCATACTGTCGTCTTTGTTTTCGTAAGGTGTTAACGGAGGGCTCATTTCAAGATTGTGCTGGTAATGATAGTGATGTTGTTGGTCGTCGTAGTTGTAGTTAAGGTTTCCCTTTTCGATCTTCAGTGGCGCAATGTGTCGCTTCATTGATTCCATGTCTCTATTCCTGAGACGGGATCGATGTGGATGTGATAGCCTTCCGCTTGGTAGGTCCAGTCGGACGTCGTGGTCACTGACCAAGGCTTATGCGAGAGAAGACGCAATGATCATTCTCGCACTGTCCTATGAATTGGTGGTAAAGGTGAAGAGAAGCAAGTGAGTTGCACAACCGGAGTGTGTCAGTGATGTAGTGTGGACAAAGAAGATGATCGAGCTAGTCGAAATGTGATGATGCGTGTGGCTGTAATGCAATCAATGTCTGTGATAGAAGGTCAATCATGCGGCGCTGCTGAAGGCTGGTGCGAGCCTTGAACATTGACGGTGTGCTTTCTACCCTCAGGCCGGCAAGGGCGTCTGAAGGATGTTTGGGAGGGGATGGTTCTGCATGTCTCCCGGGGAATGTCCGATTCTAGGGAGGGGAATGGAAGGAATGCTGGGGAAGGGCAACCGGTTGCTAACGTACCTTGAACGCGAACCTAGAAAAACGCGGAAGAAAACGAAGGAGGTGCGTGGGTTCAAATTGCAGCGATGCGATCGATATATAGTAGTTGCTCGTCGAGAGTAATTCGGCAGCGTCTCTACTGCAGACACGTTCTTCAATACGCGGGATCAAAACGAGGAGTGAAGTCGAGCACGAGCAAACCGGGGAATTGAAGAAGGTTTGAGGCAACAAAAAGCCGGGTAGACAAGCCGCAAAACAAAAACAGAGTGTGGCGAACAATAACAAGCAGTCACTCGACGCCCGGGATGAGGAAAACCTGCCTCGTTGGAAAGGGAGGGCGAGTGAAAAGCGGACTGGATAGTGCTGTAAAGCAAGCAAGGACCACGAGTCGACCCCGGACTAGATCTTCGAAAATCCACGTAGGAAAATTAACCCGGACAACGAGTGTGACCTTTTCCTTCCCAGGAGTTCGATCGACGGGGAGTGCAGCGACTATGACGACAGGCGGAAACGAGGTGAGCTCCTGCTGTAGCTGTGCGTCGGGAGGGATAATCTTGTTCGCAGACAGACACGCAAGGGCCGCGACAGTTTTCAAGACACGGCGGATTAAGCAGAGACCGGGGAAGGGCGGGAATGAGCGCAATGCAGGCCGTGTCGGTTTATGAGAAGAAGTGATGTTGTGTAATGCTATGCTAAGCTATTCAAGTCAATTGCCACCAGCAGCAATGAGTGGACGATCGGATAGTAGCTCCACCAGGGTTTAGATGGAGAAAGGGGAAGATAATCGGTAGTGATGATGTATATAGTATAGTGAGTGTGTGAGGTGAGAGTGGAGGAGGAGGAGGAGGGGGTGGGTGAAGGCCAGTGAAGAGGGAAAAGAGCGGGAAGGAGAAGAGAGGTTCAGGGAGAGAGAGTGTGTGAGTGGATGTCAGTCCGTGTATGTATGTAGTCGGATGTCCGTGTGTAGGTAGCGATGTGACGAGATCGAGTCAAACGAACGATATTGAGGGGAACGGTCCAAGGACAAGGAACCAGGGAAGTACCTGGTACTAGCCCACTACTAACAACCTGACGGAGAACGGGGACGAGCAGGAGCAGTTCTCCAGACTAGTTGGTGCGGTGACTGGCCTAGAAGAGTGGATAGCAAGCACTGGTGGTTATCCACAGAACCGGTGGATATGACTCGATTCGGATGTGGAGCAGACGATCGGTACCCCTTGTGCACCTTGAGGTCTGTTTGGATAGACAACAATGAGGGAATGGCAAAAAAATAAAATAGAAAAAACCAAACTGAACCACGGCTGAATGAATGGATTGATGGGGACAGATTGATTGATTAAAGTCATGCGCGCGCATGTATGAGTTGAGGAGAAGGAGAAGAGAACGCGCAATGATAAGGGTCGTGTCCAGCCTGTCAAAATAATATACTGAACTAGCGGTGCTTGCCTTCGGTATACAATCGTCCCATCAAAAATCTCATAAAAAGCAATTAATAAAAAAAAAATCCCATTTACAGTGCACTCGCTCCCCTGTTCTTTTTTATTTTTTCCTATTTCTTATTTTTATTTTAATTATTCCTTATCCCAGTCGGAATCGAGTCTTGGTCTGGTCTGATCTTTATTTTTTATTTTTTCTTTTTTTTTTTTTTCGTTCTTTCTATTCTTTCTATTTTTCATTTCCTATTCTATTTTTCCCCTACGACCTATTCATGTGCAGTAGTATTTTCTTATTTTCATCTTTTTATTTTCTCGGTCTTCTATTTTTTATGTTTTCCCAGTTATTTTGATTTTCCCCTTTTTCTCCCCAAACTGCCTTTTTCCGAGGAACCCAAAACCAACCAGTGGCCGCCCAACGCACGCAGCTAACCTTTTAGTCCTGCCTAAACGGTTATGATCTGCCATCACACAACCGGTGCCAGTTCCAGGGTGCTACTACGGCACGACCTATCTATCTGTCCAATCCATCATGCAATGTGATTTTTATTTTTATCTAATTTGCCTCTTTTCTCCCGTCCGATAAATAATATAAAATAAATGATAACAATAAAAAAAATCCACCCCATGATATGATCGCGATCGCGATACTCCTCCATCCAATCTCCAGTGGTTTGTTTCTCCGGAATTGAACTAAGCCTGAAATAAATAAATAGTATACCACTATACTTCTTAGTTAGAATACGTACGTACTTTTCCAAACCTAAGTAAGTAGTGTAGTAAGTAGGTAAGTTTACTTGTGTACTTAACACAAGCCCATCATCCACCTAAAGCCTACTAGCCAGCTACACTACCAATAACTGGTGGACTACTAGTGCGGAAGCCCGTCCTGTCAAGTCAAGTCAATCAGTCAATCAAACCAAACTCAGGCAGGTAGGTGTAAGTAGGTCTCCGTCAGCATATTAAAAACGGCCACAGCGGACCTTCCCTTTTCCTTTTTTTTTTCTTTTCTTCTCCCCCTACTAGTACTATGGCTTGGCTCTCGGCAGTGTAGTACGTACGTACTTTTTGAGGGGTAAAAGGATTAAACAAAAAGGAAGGGGAAGACAAATAAGAAAAAAGAGTCTGCTTACACCATCCGTACTAATTGTGTTTAGTGCGTGCAAGTGAGCACTTTGACAGGCGGGCAAGCAACAACCCCCCCTCCTTTTTTCCTTCCTTCCTTCCTTCCTTCCTCCGAGTCCTTCTCCAAATTAATAACGCGCGAGCTATGGTATTCTTCTAATTTTGATTCGACTCAAATACTAAAATCAAAAAATAGAAATAAATCCTTTCTATCCACTGATCTTTCGTTGAATAAATTAAATTTAATATATACGGATTGTTTTTAATTTATGCAAGCACATCATCCTTTTTGTCTCTCTCTACGAATCTTCTTTTTCTCTTTGGAGTTGCCGCTAAACCTCGTTAGGGCAGGCCCACCGAGATGGAGGATTGGTAAGTGGGGATAAAGATGGACTTTGTGTCTGGACAAACAGGGGTTTGAGTTTGAAGGGCCCAGTATTGCTGGCAGTAGTTTGGCCTGTCTAACTAACTCCGTAGTCTAGCTACTACTTACTTAGTAGTAGTACTGCTGGAAGAAGAAAGATCATGATCAAAATGATGCTGAGATATATAGTTAGTAAGTGATAAGTAATAAGAATTGACTCTCTTTATTTATTTCACTTTCTGTCTGGGCCATTTATGTATGTATGTCTATATGTATGTATGTATTTCTTTCGGGTCGCTACCCTACCTTAGTAACCGAACAAACATACTTTAAGTGGTGGCAAAAAAAAGCCACGGCATCCCCTCACGTTTGTATACGTAGCTCTTAATCAAAGTCACGTCTCTCCCTCTCTCTCATCAAAATTGAAGCAAAACAAGCACCTCGTCACGGTGGTTACCGAATCCCTCATATTCTTGGATCCGGGGTTACCATCAATTGAAGCAGAGATGGAAGAACGGAAACGATTAGTAAGAGAAATAGTACGAAAGTATGGGGGAAAAAGCACACTGAGTTGAGTGGAAAGTCAAAAGTCGGAAAAGTCGAAATTTTGGGACGTCGCAGACTGGACGGGGGAGGAAAGGAGGAGACTCGACAAGAGATCGACAAGGCAGTAACCATCCCACTGGGACCTCTCGAGAACTTTCTCGAGGCCATCATGCACTGGCTTTACTTTTTCCTATTCCCACAGCCCATCCTGTAATTGATTGGTCGGGTACTTTTTGGATGTTTCAATTGCCTCGACAGCTTCCGCAGCGGCCCGTTCTGGCTGCTTGCTGTACAGTATCCTCTTTGGGATTACCCTGCGTATTCGGCCTAGGCATCGAGATAGTAGTATTCGGCGTTCAGCTTTTCGCCTCTTGCTGCTAGTCATCCGGTCCACAGAGGCGAACTTCAAGCAAGCAATCAAGCGAGCAAAATCCCAGAAAGAATAGGGCAAAAAAGGAAACCTAACCCAGTGGCGATCTAAAAATTCAGGATTATCCGAATTGAGCCCTTCTTACTTGGGTTACTTGTTACCTGGTGGAAAGAACTAGTGCGGAGCACCATTGGCCGAGAAAGTAACGGCCTCGAAATAGAAACCGATGGACGACAATCCGCGTCAATCAGGGCCCGGCAAAAGAAGGGAGAGAGGAGCAGCCAAGATGAGGGGCCAATAGGATGAGAAAGTGACCTATCGACTGTCACGGGGAAACGGGCAAGCCAAAGCAATGAAAAAAGGATGAAGACTAAGGATGCATCATTCCCTCCTCCCGACCCACAGGCTAATCCACTGCCGAGCCAACGAGCTCTCCCAAGCTGCTGGCCCGGCTTTCTTGTCGTTTCTGACGGCCGGGGAGAAGCTCCAGGCTCAATTCTTAGCTGTTGCGGATACCAGTACTATGCAAGTAGGGTTTCGGGGTGATCACACAAGAGAGACATGGCCAAGTCGAGCATTTTCGAGCATTTCCTACTAGGTTATGAACTTACTAACTCGGTCGGTTACGCGGTTCCATGGAACCAAATCGATATCGGATAACAACCAGCCAATTGCCGATAGTAACATCGAGATCACAACAATTGGAGCAACAAGTAGAGCTCCTCAATTCTAGTCGCACAATCTTTGCGAAGGGATTCACATGTCTCACCTGATGACCTACCATGTGTACTCTATTCTGTACCTGCAGTCCAACCCTGTCTGCAGTGCAGCAAGTGAAGTGTGCAACTGTGACGGCGATCCAGATACGTAGTAGTTCTGTAGGGCGGTGACTGATCTCCTATCCTAGTTGTTAATGAAACAAATTACACACCTACGTCAGTGGTAGACATTCAAGTCACATTGAAGCTAGCATCTCCAGATTGCCTGTGCACAGATTTGAGGGAAGTTATTTGTGGCACCGGATTATCTACGACGCAAGGGCAATCGCGCACAGCCTTAGTTACTACCACTTACCCCCGCCTGTGCCCGTATCCACCACCGATCGATATATAAAACCACGCTTACAAATGCATCATTACATAGGCTCATGAAACTCATAACTAATAATGATCTCCATTGCTTTCAAGACACGAGAGAACTAGATGCATCATGCATTGTCTACATTCGGCTTATAATTCCGCAGGAGTAGACAGATGGCTTACTTAGCCACCTGATTATTGATTCTCCATAGGAACCGGACCATTGCCACTCCGACGCCCACACATACATACACACATACACATGGTATGGAGTCTCCGAACTATAGCTACTACTATGAATCATGATGAACCGAGGAGTCAACCACCTCCCTTTCTCACATCTACAAAATAAGTCACTTCCAGTCACCTCCCCCCAAATCATACCCGTAGATCTTCCCTTGGCATTGTCACTACACATTCTTTGTCGTGTTGAATATTTCCTTTTGATGGCGTACGTCTCTCGAACTCTATATCCTTCATTCTCCTTCTCCTTCTCCCCCGCGCGCTCAGATACAACACTAGCCAGTTAGTACTATTACCCAAGCGAACGGACATCCCGCCTAAGAAAACGGGCTGATAACTATCCATCCGACTATCTATCAGGCAAAGAAGCAATTCAATTCAGATAAGCAAGCATGCAGATAGACAGATATCTGTACGATGTATCGCGAATCCCCCACACGGCCATCATTCATTAGTGCATACATACATATACATACGTACCCAAATATGAGCCGATGAGGGGCGCAGCGCGATATTTCCTTCTGCCGCAGGAGTCCGTCAGCTTGGTTCTCGGGTCTGATCGCCACGATTTGATCGGGGTGCGCATACATGAGGAGGGGAAGGACTTACTAGTTTGGATCTCGCATGCATGGTTAGTTGGGAGGTGATAGGTATGAAGTCAGTACGTAGTACTGTAGTAGGAGTAGTAGTAGTAGTAGTAGTAGTAGTAGTAGTAGTAGTAGTAGTAGTAGTAGTAGTAGTATGTCTAAAGTAGGTCTAGGTCTAGGTCTAGTTTGTATGTAGGCTAGGTGGTGGTGGTTAGTGTTACAGTGCGTAATGCCAGATCGAGTAACTCTTCCTGTCGGAATGGAGTCCGCGTCTTCCGTTAGGTTTTTTTGTTTTTGAGTGACGCTTACACGGCGTATAGTAGTTCCCGTGTCGATTAGGTTCGAAGTCAGACGAGGAACAAAGACATCCTGAGACGGGATGAATGAAGTACGACGCCGGTTTTGGTGCTACTGCTACTGCTACTACGACTTGGTTATTATTACTACTACCCTGGCCCCCCATTTCTAAGAAGGGAATGACAGGTCGTAAACGGATGATTTCCGACTACTTCCCGTGGTACAAAGGAATGATCATCAAACTATATACTATGTGGGCTTTAGGCATGAAGCCGGCGTTGTCCCACAGGCACACACACACTCACACACACAGCAGCCGTAGATAGTTAGTTGGTTAGTTAGTTAGCTCGAAGGACGTGCTGACTGCTGACACCCGACCGTTGATGCCGGCAAGCTTGAGTCCAGACCAAAGGAGCGCTAAATCCGAGTGGGAATTTCCCGGATGGGTTTAGGCTGACGGGTTAGTTGAGGGCAAAGCGGTCATCCTTTCTCCAGGATCCCCTTTCGAACAAAGGGAGTCCTCATTCAGGCTCAGCTGGAGGACAAGGCTTGTTCATCCGCCAGGTCTAGAAACAACACGTGCCCGTCGCTGTATGCGGGACTAATTTGGTGAGGGGTTAACTTGTAAACTAAACGAGGGTCAGTGCTACTTCTTCCCTGTCACCTTGCCTTAGCGAGTGTATATATCTCCTTGGGTTTCGAGGAAGTCGGTTTGCAGATCCCACGGTGATCAGATACCACAGGGCTCAGCTACGAACAATGTGGCTAGGACCGAGGAAAGGCCAACATCAATGCATCAGCCGTTCTGGAGCCAGAACATCAAAGCATACCCCGAAAGAGGGTGTGATTGTGTGCTAGGCAGGCAAGTATAGTATGCGCCTAGACTAGCAGCAGCACAAGAACGACAACGGGATCTGCTCTGGCTCACACATACTAGAACCGAACAGGACTGACTCCGAAATTACTTTGACCTCATTAAATCACTCTGGCGGATGGCAGGCCCAGGAATCCCCACCGCTAGGCACTAAAATTGTTAGATTCCGTCTCTCATCCATCGCCCGTTGTTAAGGACGGGATGCTCGGTGTGAATCACTTCCACTGCGACAGCTCTTCCCCCCACATAGGAAACCGCAGCAACGCGGGACGGCTCGAGTCACAACTGAACCTGAGCCCGCCCAAGGCTAGCCGTGTTCTGTTCTAGTCTTTCCCCTGTGCCGGCGGAACGGAATGGATAGGAGGCGTTCCCTGGATGAACGCGGATTAACCGACCGCGTCGCGTCGGGAGGGAGAGACGATCCGTCTGTCGCGGGCGTGGATGAATGTAGGGTACGTATTCAGTAGGGTCGTGAGTAGGGATCGTGTAAGTGACCCGATACCTAACTAGCTAGTAGCCTTATCGCTTCAGGGGAATAAGGAAGGGGGAATTCCACGGTGTCTGTCTCCTTTGGGAGGAGGCAGTTGTGTCTTTTCTTTCTTTTTTTCGTGCCTGCGCCGCTGCCTGAGATCTCAGGAACCCTCACGTGTCGGATGATCAGGTGGTTTGAAAGATATACTTTCTTCATCACTTCCTTGGATTTCATTTCCGACCATCACATCACACTGATCGTCCTCCTTGCTCGATCTTGCTATTCGCTTCTTGTACTATCTACTCGTCTTGCCATCCGTCCACGAGCAATGTGCCACCGCCGACTCTTCCTCCTGCCTGACTGCACATCCGCCAATAATCCCTTTACCCTTCCGCCCCATCGGCCCACAATCGAGCACATCTGGATCTTCGGTCGCTAATGGAGACGTGAAACAGAGCGAGATGCTATTCCCATGGTACGCTGTACTCGCTACTCAGTCTGCGGAGTATCGGCCATCTATCTGAGAACCCGTGGAACCGTCCTGCCGACAGAGCATTAACTGGATCAATCTGATCGAGTCGCAAATGTGGAGCCCTCTTCCGATAGTCGAGATCGAGTGCGCGCATCTGGTCTACGTGACTGCTCGTGGCTTGGAGCACACACCAGCAGTCACTTTGACAGGATCTGGCTCCTCGTGCGTCTAGATCGACGGCCATTGTATCCTGGCTCAATGTGCATGACAGCGCACGCTCGACTGGCTGATCTGATCCACAATGACTCCTACACTGACATTTCCGCCGACAGCATATCGAGCACGGAGTAGATAGATCAACTTCATGCTCACTGACACTAGGATGGCCAAGTCGCCGACAACGCACAGCAGACTAAGTGGATCCTCATCGCCAATGATACCTCTTCAGACCAAAGAGCGAATTAGCGGTATATCCTTCCAGCCATTGCCCCGTGCCTCTCCACTCATGGACTCAATGCCTTGATTTCACACGAGCGCACGGCCATCCGAGGAACCAGAATTAGCATCATACAATACCTCAACAAAGTACGTTCTATCTTGCTTTTCGGAAATGGAACGCTTCGTGCATTACCGCTCGCCCGCGCGATTAAATTCTTCAGGGACCTGCATGTAGCCTGGATCCAACTAGTAGGTAGCTATCTGTTTTCTTCTGTCGTGGCGTCCGGACTACTTGGTGGATGCGTCGTCTAGTCTTACAGTGAGGCAGGATTTTCAGAGGCATGCATGATATAGCGGGTGGAGGCGCCAGGTTGCCTAGACAGGCGGTTCAGCTCCGGGATCAGCGTGCGATCCATTTTCTTTTTCCTCTTTCGTGAGGGACTAACCGATTGGTAGCTGTCAGTTTGCTCTAGCCAGTGCCGGTCGCACTAGCTTCATTCACCGAGCCACGGTGATCCATTGCTCGACCATATTAGCGTGTGTACGGAGTAATTGAAGTCGAGCATGGAACACTTTGTCTCTACTAAGGGTCGCTTTGACATCACAATCTATAGGAATTAGATTAGACCTTCGGGAGGTCGGGAAGCCAAGCACGAGCCATATATTCCCGACGGCTTATGCCTAAGCTACGTGCTCCAACTATCCGACCTCCAGGTCTTCTCCGCAATGGGCTAAAGGTTAGTGTCAGCCTTTGCGGGTGATTGTTTGCGACTGGGAATGTAAGACCGCAATGTTACGCCGCAGGATAGCCCGAAGAAGAAAATAATGTGCGCTGAAGAATAACCCCTCTGCCGCCACTGCCACGCCAGCCGTGTCCCATGAAACCAGAGAAGGGGCAAATGTCCGCCGACTATTGATAGGCCCAGAAGAAGAAATACCGACGGAGAGACGCCGCATGTCGGTATGTGAAGTAGGTCGGTGCCTTCTGTCGGGGACCAACTTACCCAAACCAGCAACACTATCGGGGGTCCCTAGGAAGAATTTGCAGATTAGACCCATGCTAGAAGAACAGCTACTGCAGTAGGTGCATGCCGGCAAACAATATAAAAAAAAGCACGAGCCATTCATGATGCCTCGCTCACTTCCCAACACGGATAAGCAGCCTAGTGCCATGCACGCTAACCAAACCATGCAGCTTTACTCGTGGGAATATTTTCGCCCCGGCAGCCAATGATCGCTTCGACGCGCACGTTCTTCTGCCCTTTCACGTGCGGTGTGACTTGACTGCATTGTCACATCGGGTACTTTCTATTTTGGCAACCAGTCGTGTTGCTGCGGGATGAAAGTACCCCCAGGTACCTTGTACATGAGGCTGGCATATGTCAATGCTTGTCAGGGCCTAGGCTACTTGTCCATTGTTTGTCCTCGGGCTGAAGAACCCTCTGGCTCATTCCGACAGGGCTTCATTGTTTGCTTTATGCATGAAGAAGGGCTATTCACCGCTGTCTGGACCTTTGATCTCCGTATTCAATAATGCTGCCATTTTATTGCTTGTGATCGGGCAGATGTGACGCGTCGCGCAGCCTATACCTCGGATGGTTATATGTCTGCGTGCATGCCTCAATATAGGAACAATTATTGCAAGCATATCATTCTACTAAAACGCGACTGCGGACCTGCATGGTTATGGACAATATTATGTGCCACTATAGAAGATCATCGTCCTCCACGGACGACAAAATATATTTGCAGCTAGGAGGAAGAGACACATCCACATGTGTAGTCTATACCAGTCCTCACTTTACTAGTGAAAGAGTATAGTGTTGTTAATATATACTCCTCCTACTATTAAAATAATTAAGCACTGCCACCAATTGAACCCAAAATATATTATGCGATAGTATATCCCTGACCAACCTGCATCGTCGTACTTCACCCCCCCCCCCCCCCCACCCAAAACCTACACAGTAGACACGCAACAACAACCATCGCTCCATCCAACCTCTACAAACCTGTTAGTATTGAACAAGAATAAATCATAAAATCTTGTGCATGTTCCTTTACATGAAGAACCCAAAATCTAGTGCCAGGAATATCCATTACCAAATGTAATCCACACTTCGGTAAAGAGTCAAGGAAGGAAGCCCGTGCAGATACAAAGTAAACCTAACTGGTACTAAACAGTCTCTTCCTCGCTTCCTTTATAGCATGTACTGTACTATCATCTTGATATAATGAAGATGAGTTAATGTTATGGTATAAGATCAAAATCTTAGTGTATGTAAAATCCTACGAACTTAGCGAAGTTGAAGTGTGCATACTGTGGTCATGATATATATATATATATATATAATACTAGTAGCACATAGCGTAAACTATTGATAACATAGATATTCCCGACCTGGAAGTAACTAACAGAACGATTTTGAAATATTTCACTTATGAACACTAGGTAACTATTCAACAGTACAAGTAATTGGGGGTTATATCTCACATCCTATACGTCTTTCCGCTTACGTTGGCTATTATTCAGAACGGATCCAAACCTGGAGTAGACATTCGTGAAAGGCTTCTGGGATGACTGATAACAGAGATTCCCAGCTGCAACAGATTGAATGATAGGTTGTAAAGCTATGGATTGTCGAGCAAACGGAGTATAGGAACTTGCAGCATGGATGAACCGCGTAGTTAGCTGACATTAAGATCCAAAGTGGAGAGAGGTGCTTGATGTAAGGATGGGTGGGTGTCTAGTGAGGTGGCAACGGACAAAAGCTGATTCAAAAATGATATCTACACTTGCTATAAAAGATGAAATCAAAACACAGACACGACAATCACTTGTGCTCCTTAGATTAACTCTTCCTGGTAGATATAAGAAGCGAGACCAACTCATCCTTATCCACGTCCTCTCGTGGATTCCTCTTGGCGGCTTCAATGTGCTTGTCAGTGACAGGAACACCAGGATAATCCTCGAAGAATATCTCAACTGTATCGAAACTTGCTCTTTCCACGATAAACTCGACTGCTGCCTCAGTGGTGGGTAACGGTATCCGGTGCTGCATACAGGCTCGGATGAATTCGTCAAAAGGGCGATACGAAACACAGTCTTGCCGGGGCAAAGATGGAAGCATCTCCAGCATTTGAGTCGACACTTCAAAGCTGACATATCGTAGTAGAGCTCCTGCTGCCTGCGCCAAAGATGCTGGGTCGATTTCAGGATCCTGCCATATTGCTTCCCAGACTGCGCTAAGGTTGAGGTCACGGCGCTGTTCAAGAAACAATTCGAGAGCCCTGATGTTGTGGTTTGCCTGAAAGATGTTGTTATTCTGAATAGCATAGATCAGGATATCCTCTGTAATCGGCACAGCTTCTGATCCCAGTCGATTGAGGAGTACGCGTATGACAGATTTGGGACGCCACCCCAACAATGAAGATTTTACCACTTCTTCTGTAATCAAAATTCGGTTGTTTTGCCTTTCGAGCAGGATCTCCATTGCATCCCGGTCTTGTGAAATTCTGGCAATTGTTTTTGGTGTCACAGGAAAGTCCGGATCTCTCTTGTGAATGACCTTTAGGGTATGACTATTGCTAGTGACTGTTTCCATCAGCCATTCATCCACTTCCACAAGCCGCCGGTCGAGAAGCTTTCCCAGCACCCTTCCACTGCGCATGTCTCCGTCTGTTGCTATTTTCTGGATCATCCGTATAATTGGAAGGCAGTCACACCGTCGATCCAATAGCAGACTCATGGAGTTAGGGAGAGTACATGCCGCTTCCAGCAGTCGATCAGTTACCGGAATATTTGGCCATCTCTTCAAGATGAATGCGAGTACATAGTCCGCTGTGGAAGAACCTATATCGGCAACAGATAATAATGCATCTTCTGAAACCGGAAGACTGTGGCCCAGGAGATCATATAGATATCTAACCAAGCTCCGTCCACGCCAATGATTATCAGCTACAGAGCGTAATGTCTCCTCTGTGATGGGGAGACCAGAACCACCGGTATTGTTCACCAGAAGCTCCAACATTTCCTGATCGTGATATCGAGCAGCGTCGCATAATATTTGCTCAGTGACCACAAATCCCGCTTGTTGTCTGCACAGGAGCGTCTTTATCATTACCACCCCTTGGTTATGGTTTTGCACAATTCTCTGAATAATCTCATCATCAATGATGGTGTCCTGCCCACACTCCTCAAGCAAGACATCCATGATTTCACTGCCATTTGAGCCGTTTCCTGCAGCGGCTAAGAAGATCTCTCTATCAATGATTGATCCCGGCTCTCGTCTGGCTAGAAGTAGTTTCACTGTCTGTGGATCGCATGCAGACCTGGCAGCAGAAATGAGCACTTTCTGGGTGACTCGGATTTCCTCGCCACGCTCCTGCAGAAGCAGCTCCATTGTTTCTTTCTTTCCTCTCGCAAAAGCTTCAGTCCATTCCTCATCCAGTTTGATATCATGCTTCACCCGCTTTTTCAAAATGGCAATCATGGCACCAATATTCAACGGAGACACACCCTGCTGCACCAATGATGGGGTAAGTCTTATATCCGCGTCACACTTTTCTAGAAGCAAGTGCATGGTTTTGTTGCCGCAGTGTAAATTTTCCAGCACAGCTCTCAGCAAATACTTAGTTATTTTGAGGCCTATTTTCTCTTTCCGATCGAGAAGGCAGCTCATTATTATATGTGCCGACATCCAATTTTTGGCTGCTCTCTCAGCTAGTCTCCCATCAATAATCTTAAGCGACGCTCTTGATTGATCATGCAAAGCACCCTTGTCCCAAAGCAGGTCTAAAATCATTGTTAACTTCTCTTTGTCGGACTCGGTGGCGCGAATAATCCTCAGCATGCGTTCAATCACTTCTCGTGGTATTTCATCCACTTTATCCAGCAACAACTCTAGAACCTCCAAATGGCCTCCACGCGCAGCTGCTAGCAATGCGTTGCTCCGTTCAACAAGCCCTGAGCCCATTGGATTTGCACCTTTTGCAAGCAGCGTCTCAACTGTCGGTTTGAGTCCTCTTCGTGATGCAGACCACAAAGGCGATTGCAGTTCCCCGGATGATTTACGCCACACGTAATTGAATTCAACAGAAATCAAGCGAATCCAGTTGAAATAGACATCACGATCTGTGAACAGGCGGTCAACCTTTTTCTGGAGGCCCGTACCATTGGCGTATAATTCCCCTACTCCTGCCAGATGACGACCCCAATATCTCGCAGCGTAGATCAGTAGTGGCTGTCGTAAGGCGGTGGTCTGGTTTAGGATCTCGGTAGTTTCGAGCAGACTGTCGATCGTTCTAGTTGCTATGGCGTTATGACCAGAAATGGCCGAGAATTGATACCAGTGACCCTCAGCTTCATTGCGTACCAGAAACTCTTTCACGGAGAAATGAGCCAGCCTCACAGTATCATCGGAGATGTTCACGGTAACTAGAGAAGTAGTACAGGTGGTCACAACGTCTTCTGGGAAGCGGAAAGACACAACAGCCGCGATAGTCTTCAGATTCAGCGGGACGGCAGAGAAACTAAGCCAGATCAAAATTGTGCGGGCTGCTTCCCGATCATCCGGTGATATCCTTTCAAGGGTATCTTTATAGGTGTCCTCGAGTGTGACTGGGATGGAATCAAGAGCCTTCTGGAATGCTTCCTCGGTTTTGGACTTTTCCAGCCGCTTTATCTGCAAATCAGCCCAGCGAAAGCGCCTGTTCGATCTCACATATTAATCGTACTGTACATATTTGCTGACAAGTTGAACATACCGTTCCGGAATATCAAGCAATCTCTCCAGAGTTCGTTTCTTAAGCGACTCGCCCCATTCACACAACCTGCCATGGGCAACTTGAGCACGGACGAATGTTTCTACATCTCCACTCAACCCAGCCTCCAGATCCATCCTTTGATATTGTTCCAGCCTCGAGCGTATATCGGGCTCTGGCCGACTGGTGGCAAGAATGTGCAATTTGGTTTGGTGCTTTTCTAACAATTCCTCAAGAAACGGCAAGAGCGAGCTCCGTTCGTTATCCCCAGTCGCGGGGCACTCATCCAGAGCATCGAGGATAAGGAAACACTCACCCTGAGAAGCTTCAAGCACATCGTCGAGGATTTCTGCAAGGTTTCGCTGTTGGGGCTTACTACCTCGGTGACAATGTTCTTCCCAGAGATTGATTATGGATCCGGGAAGTATTGGCGGCATGAATTGTCGCAGTATGGACCTGATCATGTTGTACATCTTCTGTGTTTCGTCATTGCTGAATTGAAAGTACCAGTAGGCATAGTTCCTGGAAGTGTCAGACCTACAAAATTCCTCGATATCTTGAATGACTGTAGAACAGAGAACCGATTTTCCGCAGCCGACTTATATATAGAGTTAGTTTTGTTTTCATGAAGATTAATTGAACGCACCTGCTCCATAAAGCCAAAATAACTTTCCGGGCGTGAACTTCCACTTTTCATACCCGGGCATGTTCAGAAACCAGTTTCCCGTTTCTGCTGCCCTGCGGTTTTGAGTGTTATTCTGGGGATCTGAGTAGGATGCCGTGGACAGCCAGTCGAGTATCTCTCGGTCCTGCAAGCCTGCTGCTATTAGGATATGCCCTTCTTGAAAGAGCAATACTTGGCAGTTATCTTACTTCTAGTGTGCGACTGGATAACCTTCAGCCTTTCAATCGCCTCGTCTATACCGTCGAGCATGCTTTCGGCTTGTTTCCTGTGGTCTGTAACGATGAGCAAGACCTCAAATGTTGATGATAGCAAGCGGATGGTAGTAATACCTAGAGCTACCGTAAGATCTGCCCACCTCAAAACAGCCTGCTCTTTTTTTTCGACAGTTTCCTTGAGCTCCTTCAGCGGCTCCTGAACAAGGGCCCTAATACTTTCTCCCACGCGGGCTCTCAAGGTATCAGTCTCTATGACCACATGGAGAACCTCCATCTAGACCACATACCAGCTTTGCTTTCATTTTCTGCCTTTTTTACCTCCGCCGTGTATTGCAGAATAGCCGTGTAGACTTCAACCAAAGCGTCTTCTAACCCTCGGTCGCTTTCCACTTTTCTGTCTCGATAATGATTTTCAAGGATTGCATAATAGGAAAGAATATCAGTGAGATACTCGGCTGCGTGAAAGATGTCGTCCCGACGTTCAATGTCGTTTTTGATCATCGTCAGACCAAGCGAAACAACTGACCATGCAATTGACGCTGAGCCTGAATGTTAGTAGATATGCATAGTATAGGCCGGAGCAAAAGACCCAATTAGACGACTCACGACTCACCATGACAGGTCACATCATAAGACACCAGTTTAGAGACAAAGTCCTGTGCCTGCAATGCATGGAAAATGATGTTTTTGGCGGCATCGCGGACGTTGATGTGTCCCCCGTTGCGCTTGCAAATCTTGAGCCCACCTTCCTTGTACTCGCGGTACTTCTCTTCCGTGATCTTTATGAAGTTTTCGATGGCATCCGTGATAGGTAGTGAACTCTGCAGACCGAGAGTAAGTCGGTCTTTCTCATCTAGCTTTTCTCCGGCCACCTCCCAAAGGTTTGCTCTTGCGGAGGTAGAAGATTCGGCATCTCGCGTGGACACGTCAACAACGGCATCTGATACGGCCGGATCCGGAGGGGGGTCGGGCTGTTCGGTTGCTTCTGTATGCTTCTCACGGCGATGTCGACTTGCTTTCGAAAAATTGAGTTTGAATCGTACTCTCGAAAACATTCTAAGAAATTTAGTCTTGGGGTGTTGTTGTTGCCCCGTCCAGAGTCGGACTCAGCCAGAGTGAGATGAATGAGTTGGGAAGGAACGAGGCTGGGGGGGGGGCTGAGCCCCGCTTCAAGGTATCCAGCTGGCTTGCATACACTAAAGTTGGTGCTAAGTACTACATAGTACTACTAGTAGCCTCAAGCTGAGCGGCAAGATTATTTTCTCATTGGTTCGTGTGTGGCCCACGTCTTGGTTTTGCTTTTTCTCTCCGTACTCAGAGGTGTGCTGGAATAACACTTGGAGATATACTAGCACATATACTTATATTGTATCGGTACCATTGAACGTTGAAGGCTTATTCAAACTATATCTACAGTCTTTTTTTATTTTTGCTGGTCGGCTGAGTTGGACACATTTCTCATAAAGAGGGAGAGAGAGAGAGAGAGAGAGAGAGAGAGAGAGCGATGAGACCACTTTACTGCAGGAAATAACCCAACTTAGTGGATATTAGAATGATATATACTACTACTCAAGATGACTTCGAACGCAAGTAATCTTGTACTTCACACATAATAAAAATAGCATCATCACACACCAACAATTACACCTAAAACAACCCCTCCATATCCAAATCCAAAAACTCGGGATTCCCCACCGCCATATCCGCCGCATTCAACACATCATCAATACTCGTATCCAACCCTCCACTTCCCATCCCGCCCATGCCTCCTGCTCCCCCACCACCATCCATTCCCGCCGCGACAGCATTATCCAGCATCTGGTTGATCGTACTCTCCTCTTCGTGGCCGCCTGCCCCGGAGGTATCTAGGTCCATTTGTCCCGGTCCACCTACACCAACGCCGAGCTGCATGTTCTGAATGATGTTGTTCATGTCGAGCTGCGAGGGCGGAGTAAGGGCCGCGTTGACACGGCGCCAGAGCCGCACGATGATTTCCGCGCGGAGGGGATCCCTTTCGCAGATCTTGGGGACGGAGTCGTGTAACTGGTAGAGGGCGCCGCGGGGGGTGAGGATGGGGTTACGCGGGGGGAGTTCTTTGGTCGTGTTGGTAGGGTCGATGTGGTGGTGAGGGGAGTAGGTGTTTTGGTCGACGGCGAAGGAGTCAGCCAGCGGGGCGCAGATCATGGTGGCTGCGATGTCGAGGGCGAGGTCGCTGCTGCCTGTAGTGTTTGTGGGGGAGGTGGTGGCTTGGAGTTTGAGTTCGTCGATTAGGGCGCAAAGTACGCGCATGGAGCCTTGGATGTGGATGCCTGCGATGAATTGGCGGTGGGTGTAGGATTGAGGGGCCATGCTCATGTCTGGGCTGGTGCTCCAGAGGATGAGCGATTGTAAGGTGCTGCGGATGCTGGCGAGGAGGCCGCCGGGGGTGTGGGCGGTCCAGGACTCGAGCTCGCTGCGGCGGGTGCTGCCGCTGCGTTGGAAGGAGAGGTGGGGTTCGAGGGCCTCGAGGATGGGTTTGATGGTGTCGTCGGGTTGGCGGGCGCGGATGCTCTTGAGTTGTTCTTCGAGGGAGCGCGCGGTGATGTTGAGGACGGTTCGGTGGATTTCTTTGGCTTCGCCGGAGATGGAGCTTGGGCTTATGAGGGAGTGGAGGGCTTTGAGGGGGATGGAGGGGTCGCTTTCGGATTCCCAGATGTGGTTGCCGAGCCAGTTTAGGGCGAGGATGAGGGATGGGAGGAGGAAGGGTTCGAGGAGGTCTGCGTGGTGTTAGTTTTGAGAGGGGGAGGGTAAGGAGTGTAGGACTTACATTCGAAGCCGCCCTTGAGGGTGTCGAAGTCGAGCTTTCCTGCTTCGCATGCGCTGAGACTTTGGTTGAAGAGTGTTGTCACTAGCATGTAGAATTCCTGTGGACTGCAGGCGGACATGGTCTCTTCGCTGATTCCCTCGGCCATAAATAGGGCGTTGATCCAAGACCCAAGGTTCTTGTTCTGCTTCTCGCTGAGGTCGTCAAGCTTCTGGCTGCAGAAGCCGTTCTCGAGCAGTCGCAGGACGAAGGAGCTGCTACCTCCGATTCCCATGTCTTGCGGTCGCAGATCGTATCGGAACTTGAAGGTCAGCACGAGCAGAAGAATGCTTCCGAACTCGTCGTAGACCGGTTGACTCTCGCCCTGGTCCTCGTCCCAGTGCCAGGCGTCTAGCAAAGCGCAGAGCGGTTGAAGTACTTGCTTCAAGCTCCGGAAGAGCAAAATCACGTCCAGAGCCTGCGGCCGACGGGAGAGTGAGTTGCAAATGTTTTTCAACGTCATCGTCTCTTTTTGATTGCAGAGATGGTGCATGACCTAGTTGCGTTAATCTTTGAATACAACAAAATCACCGGAGGACCTACATCTGTAATAGCACCCACTATCGCACCTGCGTTGCCCTCCATTGACTCTATCTCGTTGATCAACTGCTCTGCACGCTCCGGATTGGCATTGATCTGCGAGACGAGCTCATCCTTGTTGTAAGGGCCACCGACGGGAAGAGTCTGCATTGGATTCTCGCCCAACAGGCGCTCAATACTCGACTCGGGAATCAACTTGTGCGAGGCACACGCGAACAGGAACTCTTGTCGCACATCGGATAAGACCGTGTTGCTTTGCATAGCGAACATCTGCGAGAACGATGGGAATGTGTTTGGGTCTAGCCGGCTCAAAGCATGGCTGATGCAAAGCTCCATCGGCAACGGCAATGACACAATAGAGGCTGCCAACATGGCCGCGATGAAGGTGGGGAGCTTGTTCACCAAAAACGAGCGGAACAAGAACATTGTTCGGCTAGACTCGTTGCGGTAGCTAGCATTTGAGAGGACATCGAACGTTGCCGTTATGAGCTCCTCGATGAGAACTTGATAGTGGCCCTGCGATGGTCAGCTAGTGCTGTGATAAAGACGAAGTTCTACTCACGCCGTATCTATTCGACAAGAAATTGAGCAGCATGCTATCATCCACCAAGGGGCGGCCCACAAGCTGAAATCCAGTTAGTAACGCTCAATACAATGTGCAGTAGCTCAAATACCATCGCATTGATATACACATAGAGACCTGCTCTCGAATTAATCACAGGCCCGTCCATGACCGAGTCCTCAAACTGAAGGGCATTGACATTGACATTTTCCATCATAGAAACATCCAACGCTTTCGACGGAGGCTCTCCAAACAGATTGAACTCCTTCTGCAAGCTATCCAACCGGTTACGGAGCGGCAGGGATACTTCCACACAGAGGGGAAGATACGCCGACAAAGCCTGTCCAAGCTTTATCTTCAACGCTATCAGACCGTCAGTACATTCCAGACACCAGAGAAAAATGATGTAATACCTTCATGAGAATCCGCCGAAAGAACCTCCAACCCCTTAGCCGTCCCCGAAAGCGCCGCAAGTAGAATCCCGAGACTCTCAAACAACGACACCGCATCAGGCGAACTCATCAACCCTCCCGTCTGATGACTGGTATCCAAATGACTATTATGCCAAGCCACAACCGCCTGAATCCAATCCACTATCGACGCAAAGATACTCAACGCCTCAGCAAAAGTCTTCGAAGCAGTGCCCGTCGAAACAGAAAGCATAGCATCCTGAACAACCCTGATATCCGTCATCAGGGTATAACACTTCCGCTTCTGCTTTCCCTGCACAGCAGCAGCAGCATTCGCCTCCGAACCACCCGCCGACGGCATCTTATCATGAATAGACGAATGCTTGAGCAGCGAATTCAACATCGTCGAAGTTCGCACCAAACCCATCTTGCACAGACAGTCAATATACAAAGGGGGCAGAGGATCCCATTTAATCCCCGTTGCGAGGCGCGTCTCCAGCAATACATCGAGTAGCTGGGCTTCACCAATGGGATAGCGCTGCATCAGCAGCCGCGTGAGGTTCTTGAACTCCGCGGCATCGATCCGGTGGAGCAAACATTGTTGGAGGAATGTCCCCCATTGTTCGGAGGATGTCATGTTCCAGATATTTTCTCGAGATTACCTGGCTTTGCGCAGTGCATAGCAAGCATGCGGGAAGCTATATATTGGAACTCAATTTACACGTTCACTTGAACTCTGCGCTGATGTAGCGTTGGACATCGTGGCCTTGACCCTCCTTGTTGGCGGTTCTTTCCGGGGAAAGCTTCAACCGTTTGTTTGGACGACGTCGTGGAGGGTCACGTGGGATTAGATAAGCGGGTGTCACATGATGGGTGGTTGTTGAGGCTGATGACATTCAGTATAGAAGTATGCTTGACAAGGATGAGAGACAACCACAATATAATTAGGTGTATAAGTGTGATAGCATCTATATGTCTAATACTATGTACACACATGAGACCTATCTGTATACAAGGGACCCAGCCTTGGCTCAATGTCATGTCATGCCAGTCGATACCTGTCAGACCCAATCCCTGTAATTACAATACCATTCACGCCACAAACCATGAAGAAGTAATCAAGTCCGAGCAAAGACCAAGACCCTGTGTAACCATAACCCCATCGGACCAACTACCTAGCTCGAACATGACAGACTTCAAACTACATGAGACACAAGAAAATTGAAACCGAGTTATACCTCAAACAGCATATGCAGCAAGCAAAGGTGTTGGTGTGCTCGGACGTTCACCGTTGTTAGTCAAAGCGATCTGGCGCCAAAAAGACTACTACTACTACTACTCAAGCCCACAAATACCTGTACAGGCCAATCACGCCCACCAGATCAAGGGTAAACGGCCACGCTGGGCGCACCATCCAGGACGAGTTGAACCATGGGACTAGATTGGGGGCCCCCTTGACGGACAATTATATGTAAAAGGTTTCGATTATTGCAGAGTGGGGGATTTCTCACAGAGTACTAAGTAAAAGACTAAAGGGGGGCTGGTGAGTGAGGGAGTGAGGGAGGGAGGGAGGGTACCTAGGGCCACAGTGAGAACCACTCACTATCTTGAACCACACAATGGGACCTTGACTTTTCCTTTCTCTCTCTCGGTCCCTCCCTCCCCACTCTTAAAAAAAGAATTAAGCGACGGAATTAGATCAAATACCATGTGAGATCTTGTGTGCATCTGGCCCTGAAAGGTTTTTCTTTTTTTTTTTTTTCTGCTGTTCCCCTTGCCGATCTCCCCACCCGAGACGAGGATCTCGGAAATCTGGAAAGTGGACGAGGCTATGAAGAAAAAAAAGTGAGGTTAATCTCGACCAGATGCAGATGCCGGAAACGGTTGTCTGACGAGATTTCTCTCACACTCTTTTTCGTTCTCTCCCGGCCGAAAGAAAAAGTACCATATGTTATACGGCCGAAGCCGGGGTTACTCGGAATTGCATTTCCTTGACACATGGGATTTAATTGGTAAAATTTCGAAGTAGTAGTATTGTTGTGTGTGTGTGTATGGTAGTATAGTAAGTAGTATATGTGAAGAGTATGGAATAATATATGATAGTAGCATTAGTTGGTATAGTGATGGTCAATGCTGATTGACAGGCTAGTTAGGTTATTAATTATAAAGGCAACTATTATTACTGGAGAGTCTGTGCTGTGTTTTCGCTTTCATCAATAATGCAGGGTACTCTACAGAATCATAGCTTCTGACTCGCAATTTGCACATCTCTCTTCTAAGAATCTGCCCGGAATTCCTACCTAGTAAAGTATTAGAGTTTGCTGGGCGAGGGTCACTGAGCGGCGATCTTGCATATGTGGGTAAGAATCGCCCGTCGGAAATACTGTCCCATCGCCCGGTACGGGTCCTAGTAAGATTCAGTCCCGGTCCGATCGATGGGTGTATAGGTCCCCAGGTCGCCAGGTCGTACGTATTTTTGGTTCTTACCAGTATGGGACCTAGTTATTACTAATACTGACTATCAGAAAAACTAAGCTGTAAAAATACACTGTCTCACCAGGTGGTAAACCTGGCGAGCTTTTATATTTACAGTATTTTTACTGATTTTTACTAGAAATTCTAATTAGAATTAAAAAAATGATTGAAATTACGACCTGGGGAATTCTGGTTATATATTACTGTATAAATATCGGAATTTATTAATTCCATAAATATATTATTTAATTAATTATAT